>NC_056728.1:796875144-796924061 GCF_019279795.1 Protopterus annectens | reverse complement strand
CCTGGAAGCTCAAAAAAAAGAAGAAAAATTTCACAAAAGCACTTGCCACTCAAGGCACTCCTCTGTATGGAGAACATCAATATCTGTGCAGCAACAGGAACCTGGTTTAAGGCTCCAGAGAGCACCACAGCACTGCCAGGCTATAACTCATACCACACCTTTTGGCCACAGAACCCGGACCGAAACACAAATGATGGGGGTGTATCCATATTCATCAAGGATACTCACACCTCCAGGTTAGTGGTGCAGCACGATGCATCACAGATCATCCAAATGTAACTAACAATGGCCAAAACTGCATTCCAAATTGTAGCTTGTTACAGATCACTCACCATGACCCAGGACCCGCAATCTGCATTTCCAGAGACACTGGGACATATGAAGGTCCTACCAAACACCCTAATACTGGGTGATTTCAACTATCCAAACATTAACTGGGAGAACTACTCAAGTACTAACTCCCTTGCCCAGCCCTTCCATGAATGTATACACTCAAATATCCTGGATCAACTGGTTAACACCCCCACCAGAGGGAACAACATATTGGACCTGGTCATCACCAACATGGGCAACCAGTGTTCCACACCTGATGTCAACCCCTCACTGGTTAGATCAGACCATGGGCTAATCACTCTGGATATTCCCATTCCGCCCACAACCAAAAAACAAGGAAACCCACATGAAATACTTTTCCAAAGCAAACTTCACATTGCTTAAGACCAAGGTTAAAAGGTTCACAGCCACCACAACAATGGACAATGCTGAACAGGATGCTGAAACCTATACAAAGGCACTCTATGATTATCTGCAGGAACGCACGGATTGTGCTATCCCAAGGCAAACCAAGACTCACTCCTCCAAGAAAAGGAAACCAGTCTGGTGGACCCCTGCCATAAACAGGCTCTACAATAGAAGGAGGATATTAGTACAGATAAGAGCGAAATCCCTAGAAGAAAAGACATCCCTGATCAGTATCAGGAGGACACTACGGTCCCTCATAAATTCTTCCAAGGCTAGCTTTGAAAGACATAATTCAAAGGACTCTAACGATGACCACAAAGCATTCTTTAGCTATGTCAAGAACCTAAGTGCATACTCTCAGATCTGCTCTGAGTTGGTGCAGACAGGCAGACAATACACTGAATCGACTGATATTGCCAACATTTCGGCAGACAGGTTCAGTGCAAACTTCACACCCCTCTCATCCCCTAAAGAGCCCATAACCATACCAGAAGAATGTAAGGCCCCAGTAATCACCGACACACAGGTTAAAACAGCCCTATACAAAGCCAAGAACACAGCGTCAATGGGACAAGATGGTGTCCCAGGCTGTGTCTTACAAGAGCTCCAAAATGAACTAACCCCTCACCTAAACACACTGTTCAATCACAGCCTCTCTACAGGCTACATACCCACAGAGTGGTACACAGCAACAGTTATCACAATCCGCAAAGGTGGCACCACGATGGACCCCGGGAACATTTGCCCTATAAGCCTGACTAGCTTGGTCTGCAAGGATATGGAGCACATCATCATAGATCTCATTCACAGAGACAGTGGGTTCCTCCAAACCTTTGACCCCACCCAGTTTGGCTTTGTTAAGGGCAGACCATGCCTCCTAAACCTGGTGGACTTCTTTGAGACAGTTACCAAGGCAATAGATGAGGGTAAGGAGGTCCACATAGCCTACCTTGACCTCGCAAAGGCTTTCAACACCATTCCCCATTCTGATATTTTAGACATACCCATCAACCTGAACATTAACCCCTACATCACGAGATGGTTTGCAAAGTGCCTCATGGACAGAACCCACACATTGACAGTTGCAGACCCTAGGTCTGACTGTAAACCAGTTACAAGTGGCATCCCTCGGGCTCAGTCCTGGGACTCCTCATGTTCGGTATATACTTCTCTGAGGTACAGGCAAGCACAGGAGGACTTTGGCTGAAAAGGTTTGCAGACGACTGCAAACTAGAGGCCATAATTGATTCCCCAGCTGATACAGACACCCTCCAAAAGGGTCTCACTGAGACGGATACCTGATGTCAATATCATGGCCTCAAGCTGAATGCCAAAAAGTGCATAGTCATCCCCTTTGGAAAAAAATGAATTACCCGCAGACTACCACATAGGTGGTAATCCCCTACATACAGAAAAAGTAATAAGGGATCTGGGAACCCAAGTAGATATCAATGTCTCCTTTGATAACCATATTGCCAAGGTGGTTAGAATATCCTTCTACGTGCCCCCCCCCTAATCTCAAATGGGTTTGCATCCAGAACAAAGGAGGCCATTGTGCCTCTCTACTCATCACTTATTAGACTCATTAAAGAATACAACACCCCATTTGGGATGTACCTTACAAGACAACTGAAACAGCTTGAAAGACAACAAAAGTAGCACACCAAGAGGATTACTGACCTCAAACAGATGACGCATGCAGCCCAACTAAAGAAGCTCCAGCTGTACTCGGTTGCATACCGCGTACTCAGAGGTGATCTCTGCTTGACAGACAAGGCCCATGTCCAACCCAGTATTGATGGATATGCTCCACCTAAACAAAAGCTCCTGAGAGCCACATGCTCTAGGAATATAAACCTTACCACAACGATAACGTGGACATGCTGGAGGGATAGATTTTTGACCCAGAGACTCCCCATGCTTTGGAACATGATTCCAATGTACATCAGGCAGGGCCCCTCACTAGCACTCTTCAAGAGAAACCTTGACGGGTGGATGGGAGACAGACATGTACCCCAGGGATCACTGCAGTGGCTCTGCTGGACAGAGGCACAGGGAACTAATGGCTCTGCTGTTCAGAGGCACAGGGAACTAACCTAAGGGGGCAGCAGAAGCCAACACACTCTAGCTAGGCTTATGAATGCCCTTGGGCAGACAGCCTAGTACCTACCTATGAACCTATGAACCTATGAACCTATTACATGTCTTATGTGCATGGATAGTTAATTAGCTCTTCCATTTTACTTTGCTATCATGCTGATAAACTGTCGGATGACTGCAAGTCATATGTATCCTGTTATTGTGTATTGTAAATGCCAATAGACATAACTAATGTTTGCCTAACATAACAGTAATGCTATGCAAAATGTAATACATATCTGCCTACAATACTGTACATTACACAGTTATCGGCACAATATCCCACAATGCAAATCATAATTACACAGTAGGCCCATCTTCGACATGTTATTCTTAGTAATACACCCATACATATGCTTACTGTTACAATATATCAACATATACTACACCCTGTTATAGCACGTACTTGTTGGACCAACCCTGCCACTGACAGTGGCTGGAGAGGAATTGTTGGGTTCAAAGCCCTTATATAGCATCCCTTGTGGTGTATGAGGTGTTTGCCTTGTGACCTACAGCAGTACACACATAAATACTACAAGCATTACTATGCTCAGCAATACATCACTACAAGATAACTGTTTCAACTATATGCATTGTTTAGACTTTAATTATTACAGAACAGGTACTACACACACAGACATACTGAGTGTTCTACATACCTTATTTGTAACTCAAGGTGTCGTTGACTGTTATTTCAATCTTTTTCAGTTTGTGTTTCAATTTTCTTTGTAATGTTCTGCTGGTATATACAGATGGTTTGAATGTGTGACAAGCCATCCTTTTATAGTTAGATATCAGTAACATGTGCTATCCTGACCACCAATTGGTGTTCCAAAGTAGTTAATTAAATGCACATCAGCTGTGCAGCTACTCCATTAGCCAATAACATGGCAACAGTGGTGTATAATTGAGTACTCCACTTGGGCGTTGACCCTTTGCCTTACTTTCAAGGAAGACGGCCTGGATTTGTTGTTTGTGATGTATTGCAACAGCTATATGGAGACACACAGAGACATATTAGCTTCATGACTCCCGTGGATTGTGTGTAATGCCTAGAAGATGTTGTTCTACATGTGAGTACAGCTGTTATATTTCAGAACATTGCTACTTATGCAGGGTTTGTTTGTACCTGATACTTCTGCAGATGTTTCAGTCTGCAAGGATGTTTGAGCAGCTCAAGGCTGTATGGCTATGCATATAATGTTAGGTGATTTACAGTGTGCTCACCAGACATTTTTGGTTTGGTGTAAATGTGTATCATACTGTGCTGATAATCAGTAACTGGTAACACTTCCTGATGTACATACAACCCTCTGAAACAGGATTAGTGCAAACAAACCCTGTAACATCAGCAGCTGTTCCATTGTATAACAGCAACTATTTCACATAGGGCCATATTAGTGTGCCTCTGACAAGGTATGTTAAGGCTTCAGCAGATGTCGTTCAGTGAGTGAATGATTTGTAATGTTATTACAGTATGTATTGCAATTGGCTTAGGTGTGGGGAGATGTTGGTGGGTGTACATAGCAGATGCAGGTGTGCAGGAACTGCTTTTATACATATTATTCGATATGTGTGTGAGGGTTCCTTCCCTATTTGAACACCTATCCTTTAGTGGACTAACACTATGGTAATTGCAGGCTGATTCATTAAGGCACTGTTAAATGGTTCCTGTATAGCATGCAGGTGATGTTAGCCCTTGAATCCTTTTGGCAATACATCGGAATGTAATAAAGTGTTGCTGATGAAAGCTGTCTGTGTATTTCTATCATAGGTATTTGCAGTCATTGGAGTTGTGTTGGTGACTGACCCTCTTTGGCTCATGTCCATAGCACATATTTGTAATGGTGTATAGGCATATACTCTCCATATCCTTTGTTCATATAGTTTGGTCGTGGCGGAATGTGTGATTGCTATGGTCCATGTTATACTCATATATGAACACTTTAACTACTGTATACGGGACGCCTAGGGAATCCCGAACACACACAATTCCGACGCCCACAGTACCGGGCCCAGACTCCCAAACCCCACATTACCGAACACTCAAACTCGCGATAGTCAAACTCGCGAAAGTAACACAAACAGAACACACACATGCACACACAGACACACTGCTACCCACCACATCCAAACAAACCATCCTACACTATGTATGAGTAGGGGCAAGCCCCCCTACACCCCCCCATGTGGGTGGCTGCTCCCCTCACACACCCCTACTTTAATATTCTACCTCCGAGATTGCATAGACACACAAGGCAAACCAAACCCACACATTACAGTCCCCCACAAACACACAACACACTCAGAACACACACTTACACACACTAAAGCCCTCTGAAACACACTTACACACAGTAACCTACCTGAACCGCAACACCAGAAGCACTAACTCAAACTCCCTTAACATCGGGATTTTAAAACTTGCGCTTCTGGTGTTTCAATACTGTGGTCTTTCTGTCTTTAAGCCTCAGGATTACGCTCGTTGGTATGTCAAGCATTTGGTATTTTGTAGGTATCCCGTTTATATGTACTTCCATGGTTGTGTAGATGTTGTTAACCTATCTATATAAATCCAAGAAGGTGCAATGTAAGGCGAAACAATAAAGCCACAGAGGCTTATTCTGCTAACACATTAACGTTCACACAATACGCTTTTGCTTAAAATTACTTCATCAGATGTGGGCACATAGTACACAAGGAGAATTTGTAGTGAAACCCTGATAATGTCATTCCATTAATTATCCAATAAAAACATCAGGACCTCTCACTTCTACATTCCTCTGGCACATCCGCAGTCCTTCATTTCTCTGGCGGAACATGGACTGGCACAGACATGGAGGGGGTGTATCTATATTCATCGGAGGTACCTACACCTCCAAGTTAGTGAGGCAGCATGATACCTCTGTGGTCATCCATGTGCAGCTAACATCAGCCAAGATTGCAATGCAAACTGTGAGCTGTTCCAGATAACCCTCCATGACCCAGGAGCACCACTACATCTATCTGTAGACAGTGATAAACATGACAGTCTTACCAGACAACCTGTTATTGGTCAATGTTGGCTATCCTACACTTAACTGGATAACCTACTCGAGTATTCACTTCCAGACCCAGCACTTCCTGGGATTTATCACCTCATATGGCCTGTATCAGGTGGTAGATGGACTAACGAGAGGTGAAAACATACTAGAAGTGGTAATCACCGACATGTGCAACAGGTGCACTACAGCGATGGTAAACTGGTCACTGTTTAGATCTGACCATGAACTATTCACTGATGATTTACACTCCCAACCATCTCCCCCACCCATGGAACACACAGTGAATACCTTTCCTACAGCTAAATTCACAGTACTTATGACAGAGGTGGGAGGGTTCACAGCCCCCACCCTCAGGGATGACACTGCTCTAGATACAGACAGAATTACAAATGCACTCTATAAGCACCTACAAAGATGTATGGGTCGTACCATCAATGGTAAACCAGGATTCGCTACTCCTACACAAGGACACCAGTCTGCTGGATGCCTGCATTATATAGACTATACAACAGAAGTAGGACAGTAGTCCAGAACAACAGCAAATCCCAAGACATTCAGACATCCATGACCAGTATTAGTAAGACACTTATGTTACTCATGAAATCATCCAAGGCTGACATTCACAGGTAAATAGGCATGGATTCAGAAGATGACCACAAAGGCTTCTTTAGCTATGTCAAGGATCTAAGCAGTAACACACAGATTTGCACTGTGCTGGTGCAATATTGCACTGAATATACTGACCCTACTGATATCACCAACACACTTGATGATACATTCGGTGCTAGCTTCACCCCATACAGGGCCCACAACAATACCCAAAACATACAGTATCCCAGACATCAGAGACATTCAGGTGGTAATGGCCCTTTCAAACTGCATGACAGAGTGTCAATGGAGGCAGATGGTGGCCCAGACTGCATCCTGCAGACACTACAAGACAAGGTGACCCCATGCCTAATATAGCAATTAAACATCAGCCTCTACACAGGCTACATGCCCATTCAACGGTGCATGGCAACAGCTATTCCACTCCACCAAGGTGGTGACACAACTGACCATGATAACTACCATCCCATAAGCCTGAGTAGCCTTATCTGCATGGCTATGGAGCACATCCTTATGGCACTCATTAACATAGACAATGGTAACCACCAGACTCTTGCCCCAACCCAGGTCAGCTTGAGTGAGTGCAGATCATGCCTATTGAACCTGTTTGACATCTTACAGTCACCTAGACTTTAGGTGTAGGGTGTGGTAGTTCACACATACTACCTGGACCTCGCCAAGGGTTTTGATACCATTCCCTACTCAGGTATTATTTCTAAACTCACCAGCCAGTACTTACACACATACATCACAGGTTGGTTTGCCAACAGGCTTACACACCGAACCCACATGGTAAGCCTAGCAGCCTCCAGGTCCAACTCTTGACCAGTCACAACTGGTGTCCCACAGGAATCAGTCCTGGGACCCCTACTGTTTACCATATACTTCTCAGAGGTACAGGCTAACACAGGTGGACTACAGCAGACCATGTTTGGTGATTACTGCAACTTGGGAGCCATAACTGACAGTCTAGCTGTCACAGATGTTCTTCAAGGGGCCTCACATAGACCAACACAGGGTGTCAGAGTCATGGCCTCCAGCTAAAGGTCACATACTGCATGGTCATTCCATTTTGGGAAACTGCACACACACATATTAACACATGAGTGGCAGACACTATAATTCAGATGATGTAATGGGTATGTGGGGACTACATTAGATAGTGATCTCTAGTTTGACAATCATATCTGCGAAGTAGTTAGGACATCCATCTATGTAGGCCATCTGATTACTTAAGGGTTCGCATCTAGACAGACTGAGGTTATTGTGCCCCTTTACTTATCACTCATCAGTCCCATCATCGAGTATGATAACCCATTTTGGATGTAGCTCAGAAGACAGATCCAACAGCTGGAAGGGCCACAAACGTACCCCACCAAGAGAATTAATGGCCTCAGACATGTGTACTATGCTGCCTGTCTGCATGAACTCTTGCATTACTCAGTGGCATCTCATTTACGCAGAGATGATATTTGCTGACCAACAAAGCCTTGTCCAAGTTAGGCTTAATGGATATGCTCTACCTATGGGAATCCATGTCACAGTGAGCCACACACTGTAACGAGCAGCACTTTGCCACAACCATAACCGGGAGATGTTGGAGTGACAGATTCCTGTCATGGGTACTCCCCATGATTTGGAGCTACATCCGTGATTACATTATACGGAGCCCCTCACTAACACTCCAGGGAATCCTTGCAGAGTGGGTGGGAAACAGTGGATACATCCCAGGGTTCCCACAATTGGCTCTGCTCCACAGAGGGATAGTTATTTAATCAATGGGGTGGCGACAGCAGACATATTTTGGCTAGGCTTATGAATGCCTCGGGCAGTTAGGCAAGTACCTATCTATGTACCTATGAACCTATACATGCAGTATCAACACATGCTGATAGCTTAATTTACTGTTCAGGTATTGACTTTCCTTTGCCAATGGCAGTTGTGTGTACATTAGTTGAGGGCTGCCTATGTAGGATGCACACAATAGACACCCTATACATGACAATTTACAGGTGGTCGTGTGTGTGTGTCATCCATGTTTACTGTGTGTGCAGGTGGAGAAGGGTGTCAGTCCATAGGTGCCTACACTGTCAGTGTGTGTGTTATAAGTTCCCTCTTTGCCAAGGCATGAGCATATTGGGCACACCTCCATCTGCATACTGGAGCTGGCACAGGGTGTTCATGGTCTGAGTCCCTCTGTGCCTGTGAGGCCCTTGGCAATGGTGGTGGGCTGTGAGGGCCTTCACCAGTCTGTCCCTGCTGCAGCTGTTTCCGCAGGATCATATTGTGTAGCATGGTACATACTATGATGATGTGGGCACACATGCCTGGAGAGTACTGCGAGGCTCCACCAGATATGTCCAAGCAATGGAACTCTGATTTCAGCATCCCAAAACACCCGCTCTATGATGATTCTGGTTTGTGCTTGTGCCTCATTATGGCATTCTTGCATGGGTGTGTGTGCATTTCTGATGGGAGACATCATCCACGGTTCCAGTGCATAGCCTGCATCCTCCCACTAGGTGGCCATATGGGATGTCCCCTCTGGCAAATACCTGATACAGCTGTGAGGCATGTCAGATGTGGGAGTCATGATAGCTTCCAGGGCTGCCAGCACACACATCCATGATAATGCCCTGGGCATTGCACATGACCTGGCAGTTGATGGAGGGGTATCCCTTGCGGTTTATGTATCGCCTACCCTGCTCACCGGGTGGTAACTTGATGTGTATGTACGTGCAGTCTATTGCACCCAGTACCTCTGGGTAGTCTGCCACACGGTAGAAGAGACGCATATTGCTGGCCAACTCCTCCTGCATTCTGGCGAAGTATATGTGCTCATTGGCATGTGGTAACATGGCATCCAGGAACTGGTGGAGTACTCTTGATGCTGATGCCTGTGAGATCCCCATGATATCCCCAGTTGGCCTTTGAAAGGTACCTGTGGCTAGTATTCTCAAGCTTACACATACCTTCATGTCCACTGGGCTGGGTTCCTCTATGTTATTTCTGGCTCTGAGGCGTGGCCGGCACAGCTCAACAAGTTGCTGCATTGTGTCCCTGTCCACCCTCTAATGCTCTGCTATCTCCAGATCATGTAGCCCCTGGAAGGTTACCCTGTGTCTGAACACTCTTCTCCTCCTCCAGTGCCTGAGATGGTTGTCAGCATCATCCTCCACACCACCTTCAGTCTCCAACACATGCTGGTGAATCAAAGCTATGGCAGCCCCTAACATGTACATATTAAAAGTTCCCCATCTGTATACACCAATGGTGCAGAGTGTCTGGAAATACACAAGTGTGTGTGAGGTGCTTTCACACTTTATACTATTGTGCTATGGATGCTGCTGGTGTAAGTGGGTGTGTATGTGCAATTCCAGCTGCAGGGTATCTTAATTATGGGTTTTACAGTGGGTACTGCTATTGTGGGGCTTTTGGTGTTGAATTATGCTTGGCTGCCTTGATTCACGTATTGCCCTTTACTTCACTGTTCAATCCGATTTCCCTCCCATTGTCAGGCATGCATCCAGCTGCCTGCTTTCTTGTTTTGTACTTTCTCAACCCAAGATTGTGTTGCGAAATGTGTTATGTAGCTGATCTACTGCAAGTATGCTTTGTTCTGCTGTGACAGTTCTCTTTTCTTTGCAGTACGGCACCTCCCCTTTCCTGTTCTGCAGGTAGCTGCTAGCAGCCTTGTTAGCTGTTGTCACTAGCCCACTGTGGGTTCCTAGGTGTTAATTACTCATTTGTACTCCAATTACCATGCTGCAGCATTTCCTTATTTTTTTTCCGTATACTCCCTGTTTCAGCTCTGGTGTGCACCGCGCACAGCCATTTACCAGATTTCAAGCATGTTTTCATCCACGTTCACATGCACATTCAGTTACCTTGTGTGCTTTCAGCTAAGCAAAGCTATGACTACTTCAACACACCCCTATCCTGGAGCTTTGCTTAGCAACAGGCAAACCGGATTAGCAATGCTCCAATGTGCTTACAGCTAAGGTGGCACACCCCTCTCTTGATGTCATCTTTATCTCCAGGCTACACCTCAGTGTTGTACCACTACGCTGTGAGGTACATCTTTACACCGGCGGGGATTTTGTGATTCAGTATTACTCATCTTATTTGCATGGCATTGCCTACTAATTCCTAGTTACCATGCAGAACACTGTCACAGCCTCTTAGCAACCCTTGTGCCATGGTGTGGTGTAGCATGCGTGCCAATGACTATTATGGGGAATTCATGAAATGTGTTACATTGCAGTTTTATTCTGTATAATTATATTTTCGTTGTGATCCAGTTTGCGCACCAATACCCTGCGATTTAACTTTGCGTTAGTGTGGGCATGACATTAAATGTTCTTTTTTATATGTTGTGCATGTTTTTCTATGCCAATGGCTATATATTTAGCCATTGGCATATATTAACAGTATAACACATGGGTTTGGTCTGCTGTCATGGCTCCGATTTTATGTTTGAAAAAATGTAAACCATTTTTTTTTGGTTTACATTTCTGCATGCTTACACTACGCCTGCACCACTTCCTGAATCGCTATATACCTTCATTTGCATGCTACGCTGCTGTGCATGTGGTAATTAGCATACATGCGCCGGAAGTTGTGCAGGCGTGGCGTACGCAGGTTGTGCGTGTGGAAACAGCTCATACCTGAATCGCTCTGCCGCCATATTTGATGTTAGATCGCCAACGCTATGCCTGCACCTGGTGCAAGCTTCATGAATCCTGGGGAATGTTACAATACTTATTTTTTTAAAGTAGTTTCTTAAGAGGTGAGTATTATAATATAACAGTTGTTTCTAGAAAAGGACATTTTCCAAAGGTGCAGTAACTTAAAATGAGCAGAACACTTCAAAGCTAGAGTGACTATATGTATGCTGTCAGAAAACAGGACAATCTATTTATATCCCATCAACATTTATGGGGTAATGTCTGTGTGCCACATGCCTTCACTAATATACCAGGACACTAAAACAGTAACTTCCTTCATTTAAAATAAAAAATAAATCTATAATTTCCAGTGGTTATTTTGTAATGAGGAGAATAAAAATATATTTATGTCTCTAGGATTGTTCACAACAATGGACTAGTGCAATGTGGGGCTCAACATCATCTGCCCTAGATATGTATATTGTTCAAATGCTAAAAGTCTTCAATATGTATCTAATCACTGGGCACAAAAAACTAGTGAATCCCAAGATGTCTAATAAATGTTTCTAGTAAACTCTGCCAGATTACAAAAAATATACAGAACCATACTGTGGTTAATATGTGTCCTTATCAACAAGAGCATTATAAATATCTGAATATTGAATCAGGGCAGTTGACCCTGTATCCACCTGAGATAACTTAAATAAAAAGATTGGTATGTTGAAATAAGACCAAGAGAACTATATCATAGTGTTAAGTAGTGTTTGCTGCATTGCAGGTTAGCAATTCAGTGCAAACTTTACTTGTGTTATTAAGTGTTCTAGTGTAAGATTCTGGTTTAAAGTAAATAATTTCTTGTTTAATATTTAGGACAAAGTAAATGTATAGTTCACTGAGTTACTGTATTTTTATATAAGCTGTGTGTATGAGTCGTAGTGCTATTACTTTAATAGAGGACATGTTTTCGGGATTAACTTTGTTGTCCTCTGACATTGCTAATACAGGCATCCAAAAATCAACGCACGCAATCAGTGAGCACTTTCAAAGGTAACTTAATGTGTATCACTGCAATTGGAACTGCATGATTAAGTCTGACGTTTCGAGGAAAGAAAATTAAGTTTTATCCCTTCCAGTCAACGTAAAGCTCATGCAGATATACTATAATGTTCATGAGTGTGTGACTTATGAGTAAAACTTTCTACATGGTAATTTTCAAATGTACCAAACAGCAATATGTATACAGTTTTGCATAATCATTACTGCAAATATTTAGATCAGTTTAAAATGCCCAGTTCTTGCTACTAGATATCTGTGCTAGATCTTTGTTTACAATATTTTCCTAATATAGTGTATCAGCCCCATTTTACATGCTTTCCACATTTTAATAACTAGGTTTTGAAGTTTAAAAGCTTAAATGATTTGTAATATGTTCCTATGTTTGTGAAAACCCATAAAGAGATATCTGTTTTTGTGTGAGCTCTATATTTGGATATATGAAATAAATTGTTGACTGTTTTATATGTTTTAATAAGTGAATGTTAGAATTTATCATCAAATGACTATATATCTATAAAGAGAACTGGTTTTGTAATGAGAATATATTCATTTAAACTATGATAATTAGGATAAGTTTTTTTAAATTTAAGGTAAGTCTAGATGCACTTAAAAACAGTAACTAAGAAAAGAAGAAAGTATCTGTTTGAATGATTTTGATAGCAGGTAATTTTCTTGCTGATTTTAAAACATTGTTTATATTTTTAAAATATAGACAACATATACATTTATTTGTCCTTTAGTTTTTTTTCTTCTGTTCAACAGTCTTCCAATTATTTGTTTCTGCATTTCTTTTTGGAGTACTATTTGTCCAGTCCATAGACTCTTCTGGTGTTAAGATGTTTTTGTTAGAAAGTTATTTTATTGCTGATTCCACTGTTTCGAATATTTGTATTCCATCTGGTAGGAAAATTCTAAGTCCTGATGGGATTAAATGATGGTTTTGAGTTTTTTTCTTTTTCAGGATTTTTATTATTGGCAAAAATTATTTTCTTTTGGAGATCACTTTTGTAGACTAGTCATTATCAAATCTGATTAAGGCATCATTATATTTGATAGGTGAATTAGACCAGGCATTTTTTTAGAATGATTTCTTTGTCCTGTGTAGAGAAAAGTCTCACAGTTATGGATCTCAGTTTATTTTTGATTGAAGAAGTATTTCTCAAGGCTGTTGATGACCTGTGGGCATGTTCTATGCCATGTGAAAGGGTTTCAGGTAATTTCACTATATTTGGGTTCCGGGTAGTTAGAAAGTTTATTATATTGTCCCCTTCTGTTTTTTTCTGGTAAACCTTATATCCAGATGTTATTTCTTCTTGTTTGATTTTCCATGTCAAGTTTTTCCAATAAGTATGTATTCTGTTGTAATAAAAATACAGTTTGTGGTTCTTCTTGTGAGAACCTGGAATCAATGTTATTTAGTGACTGTTCCATAAGAGAAATTTGCCCTTTCTGTTGTGTGTTTCTTGTAGTTGTACTAGTTGTTGTGAAACTTTATCTTTGAAAGTATCTAGTTTGTTGTTCATCTTGTCTATTTTAATTGACAGTATCTGGATATTTGAAATAACTGAGTGTAACTCCTTTTGGAGGGAAGAGTCCTGGGATGAGTTCTTCAGGTGACTCATTCCTTATAGCTGATGATGGTGTTGATTTTCTAGCAATTGATTTGACAAGAATGTTTCGATGCCAGGCAATAAAAATTCTTCGGTAGATAGTCCAAGGTACTAAATGTGTGTTGGTTGTAGAAAAATGCTCTGTTTGTTCCTTATTTCATAAAATTCCTGTCAGAAATAGTAGTGAGGTAAGAGTGCTGAGAAAAAGTGCTGCTACCAGTTCACCATCTTGACCATGCCCCTCCCCAGTGGGAGTTATTGATGGTATTTTCTGAGGGAAAGTTGAGGTGGAGAGATGGGTAAAGTTGGAACTGAATTTGTCGGCCAGTAGGTTTGCTGTATCTTCTGGCTCAGTATAGGTGGCTCAATTTACAATGAGCTCTGCACACAATTGTGCATTGCCTTTGAGGTTGCAGACATAGTTATAGAATGCCTTATGGTTGTCTTTGGTCTGGGAGGACAAATTTGCCTCAAATTTGGATTTGGTATACTTTATTTGTCCTCTGAATTATTTGTTTAGTTTGATGAGAGTGCTTTTATCCTGCTGGGTGCTGCACCTCCTAATTTTTACCATGATTTTCTTCCTTTTGTTATACAGCTTATTGATGTTGTGATTCCACCAGGGTGGCTTGCTTTTTGAGTTAGTTCTGTATTCTTCCTGTTGTGTACAGCTGCCACCATGGGTCTATATTATATTCTCGAAAGCCAATAATGTCGAATCTGACATTGTTGGTACAAGAATATCGAATGCTCAGAATCTTGAGCGTGTAAACATAAATCTCCGTAAGGGGAGATTTCCGTTTACTGCAATGTAGTACAGTCTCGGAGTTAGTACATTTAAGTAGTGGGGGGTCTGGGGGGGTACAACCCCCATACTTAAATCTGTTAGGGTAAAAATTTAAAGTTTTGATTTTTTTTTTCATTTTAGAAGTTACGGAACTTCGACAATATGGTGTTGACCATATTGTATTCGATGTTCCGTAACTTCAATGTTATAATATAGTTTTGGGTTTCTGTGAATAGTTCTGCATAGGCAGCAGTGTTCTCAGGGTTTATGGGGCTTCAAATTTTGCCAGATTATCACTTTATCACTTAATAGCAGGAAGTTAGCCTTAGAATAGTACCTGAGTATTCCAGAGCTAGCTGGGGGTCCAGGTTTTATTTTTACTTCAAAGCTGTTTCCATACACAGGTCTGAATATTTGATGAACACTGTACATCTAGAAAGAGCATGGCTGGATCTGAGAGCCAAAATCATACCACTATGTCTAAATCATAGCAGTCGAGTGGTATGGCGTTTACAGTAAGCAGTGATAGATGTATAACATTTAAAGTTTCATTATATTGCTGAGGGGTTTGAGAGTCCTTAGATTTAGAAAGAGATGTATTAAGTACCTCAGTTTTAGAATGCTTGTTTTTAGGTGAGTGACATGTAGGTGCAAGGTGGGTCTGGGCACTGACAACCTACTTGCTGCTGTGAGTATGTTTAAATGAGAGGCTAACCTCCAACTTCAGTAGGAATTTGCATGTCTCACTTGGACTGCAGTGATAGCAGAACTAAAAGGGTTGTCAGTGAGCATTAAGCAAGTTGAGCTTTTTGAGGACTACATCAAAGTACAAAGTGCTTAATAGACTGCCACTAAGGGAGATGAAGTGGTCTGTGGACACATGATCTCAGAATAAAGTGAAGTGATGGTGCCTGGTGTGTGGGAATTTAACTATACAAGGATATTTTAGTAGGTAGCAGAAGACCTTGTAGAGCATAAAGTAACGGACTCATGTAGTATGCACCCCTCTAGCTCAGAGGATGCATTGCTTGGTGGAGAGTACATGGAGATGCTTGGTGTAGTAACGTGGTTGTTAGCTTAGCTAGGTGTTTTACATGTGGCACTCTGCCTCCTAGCAGTACTGAGACACTAGATAAGTAAATGAGAATCACAAGTTTAAAATATGGGTTTTGTTTATGAGGAACAAATAGGGAAACTCAGGTAGTAGTCACAAATCAGTTTCAAGAACTTGTGTCTACGGAATGCACTGATCTCCACCACTGCACAATGTGTAGCTTAGACAAATGAAGAGCAATAGCACAAGTAACAGAACAATATCAAGCAGTCAAGAAAAATAAGTGGCTATTCTGAGAGCAACTTATACAACGAATGCCAGCAGTGGGTATACACCACCAATAACAAAGTACTACTAAAAAAGAAAAAGAAAATAATACTACTTTCCCAAGAAACTTACTAAATCTAAATGCTTAAATGCACACAAACCATGAAGCCAAATAAGCTGAATTCAAATCAGCAATGGTAGTAAATATGGCAAAAACAGTCTGCTTTGCTGAAATTTCAACAAACAACAAAACTATTCTCTACTTTTTTTGTATTAGGGTCATATCCAGTTGAAATAAGTCTCACAGATCAGACCAGCTTTGTCAAATGGACAGGAATAGTCCACACAACAGAGCAAAATGACAAAATGGCAAATTGCAAGAAAAAAACAAGTAGCCAATTAGAGGACAACTCATGACAATGTGTCACAATGGCAGTAGTGGTTGAAGACTCAGAACTGCAGTATTATACAACGACCTCCCATTAATATTCATTGATTCACTGATTGGTCAGCGTGCAAGTTGTAAATCAGAGTTATAGTAATGGAAAAAGGTCTGGTTGCCCGGACTTTTTCCATTACTATAACTCTTTTTTTTTTTTTTTACAGCAACAGAGAATGCAAGATCTCCATTGCTTCACACTGTCTCGCTATGTTAAACTCGTTTAACATAGCAAGACAGCATTAAAAAAAGCAACAGAGATTCTCTGTTGCTTTTTTAGTGCTGTCTCGCTATGGTAAATGAGTTTAACATAGCGAGACAATTTGTAAAAAGCATTGCAGAACTTTCTCCATTGCTTTTTACAAACTGTTTCGCTATGTTAAATGGGTTTAATATAGCGAGGCAGCTTTAAAAAAGCAACGGCTCCGATGCTTTTTTTAAAGCTGTCTCGCTATGTTAAACCCATTTAACATAGCAAAACAGTTTGTAAAAAGCAACGGAGATATTGCTTTCTCCGTTGCTTTTGCCCACAACTCTGATGTACTGCATAGGCATACGCATGTGCAGTACATCAGAACTGCCACAGAATACCAGACAGCTGTGGAAGGGCAGCAAGGAGGCATTATGCAATGCCATTATTTAAGAAAAATAATTATTTTTTTTCTTAAATAATGTCATTGTATAATAGCAATAACCCACTTCTGGGTGTGGGTAATGCTGGATTTACCCACGGTTGGCTTTGTTTGGTCACTCAGGCTTTGCCCTTGTGACCAAACCACACCAACCATGGGTAAAGCCAGCATTACCCACACCCAGGCGTGGGTTATTGCTATAATAATACCTTCTCACAAGATAACTAATACAACTACGTTCTAAAAGGCCCCTAGCATTAGAACAATAAAGATTATGTGACAAATCAGCAATGACAGTAAAAGTGAATAAAATAGTTTGCTTTACTGCAATCAACAGAGAATTAGAGTAGTCACTTGTTTGATGTAGTACACAACACGGGTATAAGTTAGGTTGAGTTAAAATTAGAATCAAATTGGTAGTTCAGTGGAGATCCATTGCGCAAGTCAGGGAACTTGCAATGTCATGAACAATATTTAAAACAAAGCAAACAAGCAAAACAAAAATACAAAAAACAAGCAGACAGTTGTTGTGTAACACAAACAATGCCAGCTGTGGTTAAATATACTCCATGTTATAATAGGCTGTTGAGGGAAGACCAACACCTTGCCTTCCATGCCCTCAGGGACTCTATTATCCATGACTTCCTCTTTCATGATAAATCAAATAGTGTAGCCAACAATAGAATAAGGCATCTCAATTTGCAGTTTCCCCTTGATCAGGAATAGACTCTCCAAGTAATGTGATCCCATGCTGGACTTTACATATAGCTTAGACAATTGAAAGAGTGTCCCAAAATGCACTCCAGGACTTACATGCCTTGCCTTCTTATATAACATAAGTAAAGCCCCAGGGCATCTTGTCAAATAGTCTTCTGTTTCTTATGATTTCTATGAAATGCCCAGAACAGCAGTAATACTAACTTCTTTCACAAGAAAATGATAACAATTAAGTTCTAAAAGACTACCAAACACTATGGCAATTAAATTGTATCCAAATCAGCAGCATTTGAGTTAAATACAGCAGTTTCTTTGCTGCTATATCTATCAGGAATTATAATATTCAATTCCCTGACATAGTAGGGAATGTTCTGAGTTAATAAAAGCTTCAGGGCTCAGTTACACATCACAAGGCAGTGGTTGTTTCAAGAATGACTGATGTGTTATAAAATGGCAGTCTTAAAAGCATAATGCCAAGCTATGCAGTGGTAATTGTATTCCTGTGAGACAATGAATAGTGAAATGCTGTTTTACTACAAAGACAAAAATAAGTAGCCTAACAGGAATAGTATACGCAGGGTAAGTATAGCTATCATGCATATATATAGCCAGAATAACTAGCAAAAAAAAGTACATTACCACAATTATATATGCATTTGAAACCACAACAATCCTAAAGGCAGTGAAGAAGTATGTAATGGTTAGTTATCAAAATATAATACAAAGTTAGCCTGCACAGGTGGCAAAGAGGAATAAAGCCCTGGCTACAGCTCCAGTCACATAGTTTCAGATAGTGACTTAGACACTTGATGCTACAGTCAGGGAGGATGGGTCGCACCCATCCTTGGAGGAAGGATGTTGGTTCTTACCTGTCTCAAGCCACTGCTCTGATGACAGGGCTGTCGCTCATCTGGTCAGGATAAAACAGACAAACATTTGCGTGTACTGTTCAAACAGCTTTATTACACACTAACACATCAGAAATGAGGCTTTGTAACTTAAACTTAAATAAACTTATAACCAGACTGACTACCACACTCATATGTTAACACTCTGGCTGTTTTCTCAAAATGGCACTGCTTCCTGCACGTGCTCAGTATTTATATGCACATGCTTACATCTGGAAATGCTTCTTAAAGTTACATACACACACTGATCTACAGCCTTCCTGTTTGAGAAATAGTCCATATATAAAATTACAGTATTCAATGACATGCAATTTACAGAAATGATCTTTTGACATGCCGTTATACAGAACTAGTTATCTGACATGCAATCATACAAAATCAAACACATATAAAACAATTGTGTTCAGGTTACTGTGTATTTTACACTAGTGTAACATAAAAGTCAGAATTGGGTCTAGCAATGGAAACTGTCTTCAAAGAATGTTCAGCTTTGGGGACAACTGGGATATTATCAGGTATGAAGATTGTCATGGTCGCTCTGAGATCTAGAGTCTGTGTCACAGGTACAATGCTGTGATATCATTGCTGATACAGGTAGAAGATGTGTGCAGTTTCTCATGTACTCTATACCCTCAGGTTCCACTAAGTAGCATCTTGGTTTGGTACATATAACTCTTACTTGATCAATTCGGTCAAAGCCTTTAACTATTTGCATCCTCACTGTCTCTCCTTCTTTTAACAGACTTGGAAATCTACTCATTTTATCACAGCTGGACTTCTGAGAAGAACGCTTCTTAAAAAGTTGGGCTTTGATTGCTCTGTTGTTTTTAGCATTCGGCACCAACAAACTAGAAGTTGTAGACAAGGTTGTTGTGGTTTGCCTAGATAGAGGTCTCTGAGCAGGTGAGCCAAGTAGGTTGTCACGGGGTATATTTCTGAGATTAAGTAAATTCAAGAAGATATAAGTATTGGCATGCTTTGACCTCTGTAGTAATTGCTTTGTACTCTGTACTGCATGTTCAGCAAGGTCATTTGACTGAGGATATTCAGGACTGCTAGTAACATGGATAAAGTCCAACTCTTTAGCAAATCTCTGAAACACTTGACTGGTAAACTGAGAACCATTGTCAGAAATAACTTTTTGTGGACTACCATGAACTGAGAAATGATGTTTCATCTTAGTAATAACAGCACTGGGTGTTAGGTTAGGTAGCAAATCAATCTCAGACCAGTTTGAATAAGACTCTACCAACACTAACTAATGTTGACTGTTTCACTCAAATATGTCAGTTGCTACTGTTGACCAAAGTAGTTCAGGTATTTGGCTTAGCTTGAAGTGGCTCTTTTTACAAATGCAGCTTAATACTGTTGCACACTGAAGAAAAATAAAGTACTTTATTAATGTATTTTGCCAGGGAAGACCAAAATACTAGTCCTCTCACCCTTCTTTTGGTAGAATCAGAACCTACGTGGTCACAATGCAAAATCTGAATGTATTCACGTTGTAAAGAAGTAGGAACAACAACTTTTGGGCCTTTGAAAATTATACCATCTTCCATCAGCATCTCATCTCTATATGGAACATAAGGTTGTACTTCTGGCGACACACACAATTGCTTTGATGGTCATCCTACACTGATGAAGTGGTTGAGCTTTTGTGAAATTGGATCAGTCTTTGTATGATCTTTCAGCTCATTAAGTTTCATGGCAGAAAAATTATGCACTTCCATGATATCAAAGTCAAAATTCTCTGCATCAAGGTGTTTCATGGTATTTCTGGGTGATCTGGATAAGGTATCAGCCAAATAAAGTTATATAGACCATTTTGAAATTGTACTTACTTTTCCAATTTGAGCATCATTCTTTGTAGTCTTGCTGGAGCTGAATGCATTTGCTTCTTTAAAATAGTGACTAGAGATTGATGGTCAGTTTCTATTTGGATTGCTCAGGCATAAATATAATCACAGAACTTCAAACGTGAACACAGTTGCCAAAAGTTCCTTCTCAATTTGAGCATACTGCATCGCAATTTGGGTAAGAGTGCTAGATGCATAGGGAATAAGTCTGTCCTCTTGAAAATAACTGCACCAAGAACGAACTTTGACGCATCACAGGAAAGAACTACTGGTTTGTGGACATCATGTTATCTTAATGTAGGCAGGTTAGCAATTTGCTGTTTGAGGTTATCAAATGCTCTCTGGTGTTGTTCTAACCATGACCATGCAACATTTCTGCATGTCAGCTCTCTTAAAGGTATTGATAACTCACTAAATTCAGGAATAAATTTGCCCAGATAGTTAACTATGCCAAGAAGATGCTGTAGGGCTTGGAAATTGTCTGGAGTTAGCATCTCAAGAATGGCTGCTTGTTTGGAAGGGTCTGGTCGTAATCCTATACTGGTAAATAAATTACCTACATAAGTAACTTCTGGTTGTCTGAATCTGCAGCACTTCAGAGGACTGAGCTTTAAGTTCACTTCATGCGTTCTGTCCAGAACTTCCCTTAGGTTTCTGTCATGTTCTGCTTCACCATTGCCTCCAACCAGTAAATCATCAACTATTATTGCACACGGGTAGCCTGAAAAAATTTGCTCCATTGCACACTGAATGACTTCACTGGCAGAATTTATTCCAAAAGGCATCCTGAGGAATCTGTATCTACCAAATGGGCTACTGAATGTAGTCAGAAGTGAAGATTTGTGATCAGCCATTACTTGCCAAAATGAACTCTTTGCATCTATGACAGAAAAAAAGTGGCATTTGGCATGAGGGTTGCAATCTCCTCGACTGTATGCATAGGAAGATGAGGTCTTTTTAATGGTCGTTTCAAATCTCTCGGGTCAATGCATTGTCTGATTTCATCTGAATTTTTCTTATGAGCAGCTACCTTGGAAGATACCCAGTAAGTTCAGTTCTATCACACCTTGCTGCACCATTTTGTCTAACTGGACCTTGACCTTTTCTTGCATAGCTATTGGAAGTCTTCTTGCTGGTCTGACCACTGGACTGACCTCTGGGTCTTCTTTCATGGAGTACACAACTGGAAGTTTGCCTAGCTTGTCGTCAAGAACATCAGCATACTCTGAGAAAATAGCATCAGTAAAGCTGAAATAAGACGTGCTTACATGATGGACTTCTTTGTTAAAATAAAGCGGTTTTATTCTTAAACTTAATCTGGAATCAAATAATGACTGCACAGGGCTTTGGACTACATAAAATTGCAAGCTGTAACTGTTCCCAGCTGAATAGCATGAAAGCAATACTGAACCTTTGGTTTGAATCTCTTCACCTCCATAAAAACAAGCTTCACACAATTGGCCAAATTAAGCTGCTCACCAGCTCTCACTTTAGCAAATATTTCTGCTGACTTTACATTACACTTTGAACCAGTGTCTACTTTGAGCTCTGTAGGTTTACCATTGATTAGGACAGTAAAAAATACGTAATTCTTGGTCTCTTGTATAACATAAGTGCCTCTCTAATGTTACATTTGTCTGGTGGGGGGAGGTTACACATTTCTCTAAATTTACATTTTAACCACTCAGGGTTCTCTCTTGATTCAGCTGCATGTATTTCTGGTGCATACGCAAATGGAAGGTCTCTTTCAATGGCTTCTGACCCAGCTAAGTAAAGAAAAATGAATGTCCTTGTACGTACATCTGTCAGAAAAAGTTGCTTGTATGAAAACATCATATTCTTGCTCAAATACTCTCCAATTCTCTGCTATATTATGATTGAACACAAGTGGTCCACGTCTGCATCTCAGCACACAGTAGAGAAGATGTACAAACGCACACACACACACATACACACACACACACACACACACACACACATATATATATATATATATATATATATATATATATATATATATATATATATATATATGGGTTACCTTCATTTCGACAACTCATTTGACTGACAAGCAAATCAGCAGGACCAATTCACTGAAAGTTAATTTTACTGACAACTCATTTCACTGAACCTCATTTCATCGACAGTTATATATGGCCTGTTTCCCACTGTAATGTGATCCTGAAGTTAGACTAAATAGTAAGGGGGGTGTGGGGGCATAGACCCCCACATATTATAAATGTTTTAAACTATACAGATGGATACTTACAAGTGCAATGAATAACTGTTTTGCAGAAAACAATATACAACCAAAGTATGTGGGGGCTGTGCCCCCCACATCCCCAAATGTGGGGGGCTGAGCACTCCACACCGTCCCTTACTATATATTCTAACTCCAGGATTGCACTTCAGTGGGAAAGAGGCCATATATAACTGTCAATGAAACGAGTTTCAGTGAAATGGGTTTCAGTGAAATTAACTTTCAATGAACTGTTCTTGCTGATTTGCTTGTCAGTGAAATGAGATGTCGATGAAATTAAGGTAACCCATATATATCTATCTATATATATATATATATATATATATATATATATATATATATATGTATGTATATGCCAGCACTTGTAATTATGCCCATTAGCACAACACTTTGAAATCACTGTACTTTGTGAAACCACTCCTTATCAGTGTAAGAAAAACTTCGAAATGACTGTACTTTGCGAATAAATTGTACACGGCAGAAAAAGCTCAGAGTAAAAAACACTTTGATATGAATGCAATTTGCAAATAAACTCTACACAACACAAGAACCTTTCAAAATGGCTGCACTTTATGAAATAACTCTGCACAGTGTAAGAAATACTTTGAAATGGTGGCTTTCCACGAATAAATGCACACAGCACTAGAAACTTTATGAAATGGCTATACTTTTAGTGCACTTTGCAAATAGCACAGTAATAAAGCACACACTCTGCAAAACACTTTGCACATTCTGAGATACTTCGAACAACTCTAGTTATGCTTTGGATGGTTTCGGTCAATGGGAAATAGTAGTCTGTGCCCAAGCTCAGTCTTTTTCTAAAAAACATGCAGTCACCTTACTTTTTAAACTTAATTTGACCTTTTATTGTACTTGTTATGCCCTTTTAATCTTTTATCACGCTCATTATACTTTTCTTGTGCCCATTTTAATTTAAACATGCTCATTATGCAAACCAAAGTTAATTCTGAGCCCCATTTGAATAGTTCTAGTTTTATCAAATTTTGTGATTTTGAACATTTCATTTAATAAATAATGTGGTTTGTGCCTTTTTTTGCCTAAATAATGTTTTGTGCTACTTGTTTGATTAATAATGCATTTTGTGCCTTATAAATGGGCCGTTTCATTTTCTTCGCCAAAAAAATAATTTGTGCAGTTTTGTTTACCTTTGGCTCATTTCTGGCCCTTTTTCATTTGTCTGCATTCTGTTTCACTATACTTGCTTAGTCTGCCTCCACCTTTAACTCTGCAACTCATGGCTTGAAGAAATAGCTCCTAATGCTGGTTCTGACACCATGTTGCTCGTATGGTCAGGATAAAACAGACAAACATCCAAGGGGTTCTGTTCAAGTAGCTTTATTACACACAAGCAAATCAGACATAAGGCTTTTTAACTTAAACTTAAATAAACTTATAAACAGACTGACTACCACACTCATACATGTTAGCACTCTGGCTGTTCTCTCAAAATGATATTGCTGCCTGCATGTACTATTTATATACATGTACCTACATCTGGAAATCCTTCTTAAAACTAAATATACATGCTCTGATCTACAAGGGCCAGGTTGATAACTGAAGGTGGCTCATCATAATTTTGGGAGCTGCTGCTGGGAAGACAAGGGGGTGGCCATCCAAGCCTGAGATAGTAGTCCATGTTAGTGCATGTGGTGGAGCATGCATCAATTAACACAGAGATAAGGGCATCCCTTGTAGCAATACAAGAGCTCATATCACTGTAACATGAATATTCCCCATTTTCAGAATACCAACATGATTGCAAAGTATCTGCATGGTTTCCTGGATGATCGCCATCCTCAGACTGTGCAGTGCTTGACAAAAGGGAGGCTTGTTGGTCTCTTTGCACAGTGCTGTGAAAATTATATTCTAAGAAAATATGATGCAAGATTGCTCAGTATTGTGATAAGTGGATTAATGTTAAAAATGTCTCTGGAAGCAATGCAGTACACTTTCTCCAATGCCTGGAAAGTGTGACCAACATCCTCCGGCAGGACAGTCTAAACTTGTGCTGCACAAAAAATAAATAAATAAATAAATTAGGGAGCACAGTATAATCAGTATTGGTCAATGCTATATTCTCCCCTTGTTGTAACTGCTTAGAATGCACTGTGTTGCTTAACTTAGTACCCATCACAAATATCGTACTGCATGTCTTGGGAATATACTGCAGTAATCACTAGATGTATCCATGCTATGGAAGCAAGATACCAGCACAATAAACACATATTTGCTGTTCCTTGTCTGTGCATGTGTGATATTCCACACCTTCTAGTTTACATAGCCTATCTTTGTCTATCTCAGACTGAGGAATGGGGAGACATCTGCTATGCCCACAAGATGTATGCAGCATCACCTGTAACATGAAACAGCAAGCACCATTAAAAAGCACTTTACTGCCTACTTTCATCTGACCAACCATCATCACCTCTAGTCGTAGCAACGTATGTTCCTGCCAACTAGATGACCATGTGGAAAGATCCCCATGCACACAACATGGAGTATTATGAAGGGGTTACTGATTATTACCACATTATTATGTGTTCGAGACATGGATGCCTTCACCTCAAGAGGAAGCTCACAGTAAATTTTGGCATCCATTTCAAGAACATGGGAGGAGAAATGGCATAGGAGTTATCCTGAAGGAACAGTTGCTAAGAGCATTTTGGAGGTGAAAAGAGTGTCGGATAGAGTGATGCTTATGAAACTGGAAATTGATGGTGTAATGATGAATGTTGTTAGTGCATATGCTCCACAAGTTGGGTGCGCGATGGATGAGAAAGAACAATTTTAGAGTGAGTTGGATGAAGTGGTGGTGACTGTACCCAAGGGTGAGAGAGTTGGATTGAAGCAGATTTCAATGGGCATGTTGGTGAAGGGAGCAGAGGGGATGAGGAAGTGATGGGTAAGTATGGTGTTAAGTAAAGGAATGCAGAAGGTCAGATGGTAGTGGATTTTGCAAAAAGGATGGACATGGCTGTGGTGAATACTTATTTTAATAAGAGGGAGGAGCGTAGGGTGACATACAACAGTGGAGGAAGATGCACAAAGGTATATTATATCTTATGTTGGAGGGCCAGTTTGAAGGAGATTGGAGACTGTAAAGTGATGACCGGGGAAAGTGTAGTTAGGCAGCATAGGATGGTGATTTGTAGGACGACATTGGTGATCAAGAAAAGGAGGAGGAGTGTAAGGGCAGCACCAAGGATCAAATGGTGGAAATTGAAAAAGGGTAATTGTGAGGTGGAGTTCAGGGAAGAGTTAAGACAGGCACTGGGTGGCAGTGAAGAGTTACCAAATAGCTGGGTAACTACAGCAAAGCTAGGAAGGGAGACGGCTAGAAAGGTGTTTGGTGTGACATGTGGATGGAGGAAGGATGACAAGGAGACATGGTGGTGGAATGAGGAAGTACAGGAGAGTATACAGAGAAAGAGGTTGGCAAAGAAGAAGTGGGATTGTCAGAGAGATGAAGAAAGTAGACAGGATTATAAGGAGATGAGGTGTATGGCAAAGAGAGAGGTGGCGAAGGCTAAGGATAAGGCGTATGGAGAGTTGTATGAAAGGTTAGACACTAAGGAGGGAGAAAAGGACCTGTACCAATTGGCTAGACAGAGGGACCGAGCTAAGAAAGATGTGCAGCAGGTTAAGGCGATAAAGGATAATGAGGGAAACATATTCACAAGTGAGTAGAGTGTGTTGAGCAGATGGAAATAGTACTTTGAGGGGTTGATGAATGAAGAGAATGAGAGGGAGAGAAGGTTGGATGATGTGGGGCTAGTGAATCATGAAGTGCAATGGATTATCAAGGAGGAAGTAAGGATAGCTATGAAGAGGATGAAGATTGGAAAGGATGTTGGTCCAGATGACATACCTGTGGAAGCATGGAGGTGTTTAGGTGAAATGGCAGTGGAGTTTCTAACCAGATTGTTTAATGAAATCTTGGAAAGTGAGAGGATGCCTGAGGAATGGAGAAAAAGTGTATTGGTACCGATTTTTAAGAATAAGGGTGATGTGCAGAGCTGTAGTAACTAAGGAGGGATTAAATTGACCAGTCACAGCATAAAGTTATGGGAAAGAGTAGTGGAAGCTAGGTTAAGAAGGGCCGTGATGATTAGTGATCAGCAGTATGGTTACATGCCGGGAAAGAGCACTACAGATGCAATGTTTGCTCTGAGAGTGTTGATGGGGAAGTACAGAGAAGGTCAGAAGGAGTTGCATTGTGTTTTTGTAGACTTAGAGGAAAGCATATGACAGGGTGCCTAGAGAGGAGTTGTGGTATTGTATAAGGAAGTCGGGAGTGTCAGAGAAGTATGTAAAAGTGGTACAGGATATGTATGAGGATAGTGTGACAGTGGTGAGATCTGCAGTGGGAGTGACGGATGCATTTAAGGTGGAGGTGGGATTATGTCAAGGATCAGCTTTGAGCCCTTTCTTATTTGCAATGGTGATGGACAGGTTGACAGATGAGATCAGACAGGAGTCCCTGTGGACTATGATGTTTGCAGATGACATTGTGATCTGTAGTGAAAGTAGGAAACCTGTGGAGGAGACCCTGGAGAGATGGAGATATGCTCTAGAGAGAAGAGGAATGAAGGTCAGCAGGACTAAGACAGAATATATGTGTGTGAATGAGAGGGAGGATAGAGGAACGGTAAGGATGCAGGGAGTAGAGGTGACGAAGGTGGATGAGTTTAAATACTTGGGCTCAATAGTTCAGAGTAATGGTGAGTGTGGAAGAGAGGTGAAGAAGAGAGTACAGGCAGGAACGAGTGGGTGGAGAAGAGTGTCAGGAGTGATTTGTGACAGAAGAGTACCAGTAAGAGTGAAAGGGAAGGTCTACAAGAGGGTAGTGAGACCAGCTATGTTATATGGGTTGGAGACAGTGGCATTGACAAAAAGGCAGGAGTTAGAGCTGGATGTGGCAGATTTGCACTGGGTGTGACAAAGGTGGACAGAATTAGGAATAAGTATATTAGAGGGTCAGCCCAAGTTGGAAGGTTTAGAGACAAAGCCAAAGAGGCAAGATTACATTGGTTTGGACATGTGCTGAGGAGGGATGCTGAGTATATTGGGAAAAAAATTCTAAAGATGAAGCTACCAGGTAACAGGAAAAGAGGACGATCTAAGATAAGGTTTATGGATGTGGTGAGAGAGGACATGCAGGTGGTTGGTGTGACAGAGCAAGATGCAGAGGACAGGATGAAATGGAAACAGATAATCTGCTGTGGCAACCCCTAACGTGAACCGCCAAAAGAAGATGATAATGATGATAATTTAGGGTTATGTTCCGAGACTCAATCATAATTCTTTGTAGTATATAGAGCTTCATCTACTCCTTGTACTACTAGTTACAGAAAAAAATATGCAGTGTTTTGTTGGCTTTCAAAGCCATAAAGTGCTTGGTGAGTGGTGTTGAAAAGACAATGTGACATGTTATCTTATATTAGGGTAAGAGTCAGAAAAGACAGAATTTAAGAAAAACAGGAAGGATTACTAACACAGACAGGAAATAGACAGAGATTTGTTTTTAATTCTGTCTCTGAGGTTTGCTGGAACCTACTGGCAAGTATTACTGCCTAGAGGGATGCTCAATCTTATCAACTGTTAAACACCCCCTGCCTAATTTGCTAAGATCAAATCTCACACTACAGGAGCTCTTTACTGCTTTGTCTTTTTCTTGATATTGGATTTTTCTCGATACTTGATCATAATCACAAGGCTCAGTGCACTACAATGGTATATGTCTTAGCTGCACCAGATATGGGAATAATGGGAACTGCCTGGATTGCACAGAGACACATTGTGTATAATACCCTCTGTATTAAACATCAACTGGCAGCTAATGGAGAAGAAACTCTTCTGGTTGATATACTGGATATCAAGTGAATAAGATGGGGTCTTAGTGACAATGAGGGTACACACAATGGCTCCCTAAGATCTAAGGGAATTGGTAATCTTTTAGAAGGCCTACATAGTAGTGGTTCTCTCCAGTGATGTTGATGGAACCACATCCCTACTGTACTTGGATCGATATCACATCTTGGCATTGATGAAGTATCCGTGAAGCTGATAGGTGCAAATCACCTAGCATGTCCACAGTAGGATGCTGGATGGGTCCTGTAGTAAGAATGGTCAGTTCCACACAACCTTTCATAGTCACTGGGAAAGGCCTCCCACACATCTCCCTTAATCCCATGTGAGAACAGCACCAGTCAATCAGCTTCCATATGCTTTATATGTCCTCATGGTTGCAGTCACTCATGTCCTGGTCATGAGGCCATGGTATGTCAGGCAGTGACACAGACAATGTAGCATTGTTTGTGACTGGCTGCATAGCAGCCATTAATATATAGGGTGACTAACTAGGGTAGAGGTCACACTTGGTATCTTAGCGCAAGTGCTAAACTTGCTCTTTGCCAGGTACTGAGGTACCAAAAAGCTGCTCACTCTGGCACATTGTGCGGTTTTGTACATTTCTGAATCTTGTCAATATGACTGCTTGCATCATTCACACCTACAGTAGCTCTCATTAGCATGGTGATGCTCATCTATGCATCAATATGTGGTCATTAACATGGTGATACATGCCACACTATTTTCACTGTTAGAATCATTTCACTACAGATTCAAAGATGGCTGCCATGCTGTAAACACTGCTAAACTGCAGCTCTTCAATTAACCCGAGGGAAATCTCTGATCTGAGTGGATATCAGGAGGTTTAAACATCAAATTGATGATAAAAAGTTGCATTTATACTGACCTAATCTAAAATCAGTTAAAAAGTGGGAAAAAGTATTTATCCATCAGGATTACAAGTGATTACTTTGCTCTGAAGAGAGAAACAAACAAAGGACCGTGTGCTTTCTTTATTCTGCCTTTCTGCTTGGGGAAAGAAAAATCTTGCAACAAGGAAGAACCATGGAAACAACCACTACTAAGACAAAGTTGTCAGAACTACAGTCGCCAGTAAAGGATGGAACTGCGAAAAAACAAAGGATTACTAGACAGCAGGAACAACAGAAACCAGAAACTAGATCCAGGACTGATCAGCCACTAAACATGGATAATATCAAACACGCTTTAAAACCTATACAGGAAGCTCTAAAGGACTTGACCTCACAAATACAAACATTTGGAGTTTTATGCAATCAATTGCTTCAGAGAATGGACAAAACTGAGACCAGAATTTCTGAAATAGAGGACAAAATTGACATGCTGGAGAAAAAATCAAAGGTATGTGATGTGGATGTACAAGCCATGCAAAATAAACTTATTGATTTAGAAGCAAGGTCTAGAAGAAATAATATTATTATAAGAGGAATCCCTGAAAACATCCAGTATGCAGAGCTAATACCAGCCATAACACAAATATTTGAAATACTGTTAAATGATGCTGATGGGGTGAAACAGATTGTAATAGAAAGGGCACACAGAGCTGAGAGAGGTACAAGCTTCTACTATGCCTAGACCTGTATATGTTAAGATATTGAACTTTCAAGATGTTAGCAAAATACTGTTTACTGCAAAAAAATGGTGGCTATGTTATGTGGAAAAATGTTAAAATATTTCTGGCTCAAGATTTACCATTACAAGTAAGGCAGGCTAGACAGTCTTTATCTGCTTACTGTAAATTTCTGATTGATAAACAAATTAAATTCCAGATGAAATACCCCAATATGCTTACATTTATAGTGGATGGCACTAAATATTCTGTTTCCAATAAAAATCAGGCAAAAGAAGTGTTTCTGAAAGTTTTTAAAGTTCTACCTGCATCAGAGGGCTGAAAAAAACTTCAATTGAGACTGGCATGTTCCTGTAGTCAGATCCAGCATGTATTTTACCTCAAGGCTTTTCTAATCCTTTGTTTCTTCACTAAACTGTTCAGGCCTCTGAAAAAGCAATAAAACTGTTTGTTTATGCTAATCTGAGGGTCTGCTGTCTGGTTTCAGACTTTTATGGCCTCCAAGGTCTATTTCCATTGTGTGGTAAACAGGAAATGCCTGGATTTCAACTGAGAGTGTAGATTTGGATGTAATACTTCTTGTGGTCCTGCTGTGAAAGAGGTCCCTTGTCGTGAGTATTTCTGATGGTTTCCTGGCTTGAAAAGACAAAGAGAACTGAAAGTAATACGATAATGTTCTTTTATAACTAAATAACATTACAGTATGTACTTAAAGCACATAATAACATGTACTTTTACTGTTTTTTTCTTCTTTTATAGGTGTGAACCAAAATTTTTTTTTACTATATGCAGTGAGTGGCAGGCACTGTGTAGGGTACAGATCTAAAATGTAGGATGTATTTTTTTTTTTTTTTTCTCTCCTCTCTTCTGTAAAAAGTTTATGTACATAATGATTGCAACAAAACAGATACTTAAGGTAGGATAAAATAAGTACCCAATCTACTAAAACTTTCCTTTACACAGTAATAACCTTAGAAATGAGATTTGTTTAACTAATAGTTAAACCAAAGCTGTAGTTAAGTAGAGGTGTTTGGTAGGGAATGTGTAGTTTAGACTTTGATGTAGATATGCTAGAATATATAGGTTGTATGTTTAGGAAATGTTTTAAATGTTATTACCTGAAGTTTTTCAATGTTTTGGTGTGTTTAACCTTGTTTATATTTTCTCTTATACAAGACCTATATAAATCCTGGTCCAGGGGTAAAGTGGGTAAGCACTGGTTAGGGACGGGATGTAGGAAATGCTTCCAGATTAGATATAGTGTACAGTCAATACATGTCAATTTCATAATTCCCCTCTTATATTGTTATTTAATACCAAGACCTGTGAATGTGGGAGTTGAACTCATGGAATGTTAAAGGGCTCCAGAACTTGAAGAAGAGAAAGCTGTTGCTGCACATATTATTACAGGACAAAGCACTGTTTGTATTTCTACAGGAAACACATTTGATGAATGAACAATGGAATGATATTAGAAAAAAGAACTGGATTAGAGAGCTAGTGACATCAGAAGGTAAGACAAACAGTGCGGGAGTGGCTATAATTATCAAAACCCAATACAAAGATAGGATTTTAGACTCCAAAGTGGATCCAAATGGGCGATGGTGTTATGTGATTTTATCGGATAATGCATTTGATAAACCTATCCTACTTTTGAATATATATGCCCCATGCAATGATCAACACAGTTTCATAGCATCATTATATCCAATATTAACACAATATGATGGTTATTATTATGTTGTGAGTGGGGACAGGAATACCTATCAAAATCCAAAGTTGGATAGGTCTTGTCCACAGAGAGCATTTAATAAGCAGGCCGGGATAGCATTAAATGATTTTAAGGAAGATTTTCAATTATATGACCCCTTTTCTTATTCACAAGATATTAATAATGCAAATAAATATACCTTCTATTCACCATGCCACAAAATGTGGGCTAGAATAGATTACTTTTTGATATCTAAAGCACTAACGAATTTAGAACCAGTGGTGGTTATACATACTGTCATCTATCAGATCACTCAAAAATTTCGTTAAAATTTTCTAAAGATTTAAAAGACACAAGAAGGCATAGGGGTTATAATTGGTCACTCAACCCAAATCTTTTAAGTAAAAAGAGATAGCAGATGGAATTATAAAATATTTGAAAGAATTTACAGATAGCTTGAAGCTCCAAAAACATACCCTGACATTGAATGGGCGACAGCTAAAGCTCAAATTAGAGGATTTCTTATACAAAAGCCTCATATTATAAGAAAATTCATAATAGTGATATTCAAAACTAGAAATAAGAATAAAACAACTTGATAATGAGCTGATTCAGAATTTTAATGCTCAAACTGAGGAGGAAATGTTGAAGCTTCAAAGGGATCTCTTTTGCTTCATAATAATAAATTAACACTTCAAGAACATAGGTGTTTAGTGAAATATGCTAATAATGTTCAAATACCATCAAAAGCACTGGCAAGGATTATAAATCAATCAAAAACAACTGGATATATTTCGAAATTCAGTATAACGACACAATATATTCTAAAACTGAGGATATTGTTGATGTTTTGGGAAAATCTATACTAAGGTGTATGAGGGCAAACTGATAGGTCTCTACATAACCAGAATAAAAGTTTTCTGCAAAAATTAACTTTCCAGAATTAGAAGAGTGCCTGCAAAGTGACCTGATTAAACCTATTTCTAAAGAAGAAATAGTATATACAATTCAACATATGAAAGTACATAAGTCGCCAGGGCCTGATGGTATTACAGCTGAATTTTACAAAGAGTTTGCTGATAGTTTGGGAAAAGAATTGTCTCATGTATTTAATTATATAACTAAAAATAAAATTAGTGACCCCCACCTCAATGCGTCAAAAACAATTTTCATACATAAAACCAATTCGGATCCCCTTAACCCAGATAATTACAGACCAATAGCACTAATGAATGTGGATATGACAATTTTAACATCAATTATAGCATCGAGACTAAAGAAGGTTTTGATATATCTAATTTCTAAGGAACAAGCTGGATTTATGGCAACTAGACAAACCAGCGATAACACACTTACACTGCATAATATGATGACGTATGCTAAAAAAAACAACTTTAATATCTATGCTCTTATAATAGATGCCCAGAAAGCATTTGATAGAGTAGACATAATTTTTTTGTTTGATGTGTTACCCTATTTTAACTTGCCTCAAGAATTCATTCAGATACTACAAATATTATATAGTAATCCATACACTACGCTATACATCAATAGGACTTATTCTAACAGAATACAGATTAAAATGGTACTCGTCAGGGTTGTCCCATGTCCCCTTATTGTTTAACCTATATCTAGAACCCTATTTTTATATATCAAGCAAAATTTGTATCATAATGCACCAATAATTTATAGGAATAAAATATTAATGTCAGCATTCACGATGATCTTATTATTTATTGTACAACCCCAATTTCAGACAGTGAAAAGATATTAAAGCTCATAAACGAATTTTCAGTAGTTTCTAATTATAAAATTAACTTACAGAAAATGAATATCTTCCCATTAAGAACCCCAAAACCTTTTTCACTAATGGCCCTGATGGGGAAGTTAACATGTAAAGAAAATATTAAATATTTGGGTATCAACTTCTCTACGGATAATAAGGACTTTTATAACAATAATGTTAAACGAGTATGGGAACACATAATAGCTGATTGTGACAGATGGAAGAATTTAAAACTGCCAGTATTAGCAAAAGTATCAATAGTGAAAATGAATATACTACCACGAATGTTATACATATTTAGGTCTGCCCAATTATCAATTTCAAAAACAGTTTTAAACAAATGCATAAAGATCTAGCTAAATTTATCTGGAACCCAAAAGAACTAGAATATCTTATGAGAAATTAATGACCCCTAAAACAAGAGGGGGACTTGAGCTACCAAACTTTGAAGCATATTATTTGATTGTAAACGCTAATAAAATTTTAAGAATTGCTAATTATGATGTAACAAATACAAAATGGATACCAACTTGGGTGGTCTTGAATCATAAGCATATTTTGGATAGGAAAATAAATCCTAAAGCATTGCCCTTTATGGACAAAATTAGTCTGATAAAATATGGGGTCATGGACCACATAATAACCTGTGCCTCATCTTTGCAAACTTTATTTCAGTCCGTAGATTTATTGCAATATATGATGGTTCTTCAACCTTTCCACAGGAATCCTAATTTTAAACTAAATAATCAGCTGATCGATCTCAGCAAATTTCCATTAATACTTAATCTGACTCTATTTGATGTTTTTAATAAACTTGACTTATCGGCTTTACAAATTAGACAGGAAATGAATCTACCTAGAAGTTACATTGTTATAATGAGACAAGTTAAAGAACTTGCCTTGAGCTACTTTAGGAACTTTAAACCTGCAGCGGATTTGTGGATAAGTGCTCTGAATTGTGGCAAGCTATCCAACAAGACACTAAATTTATAGCAACTGCATATAAATTAATTAAGGATTTGAAATTTCAGGACAAAATTTTGCTTTCAGAGTATTGGGTAAAAAGTAACAGTAACAGACAATCAGATATTAAAAGCAATTGATATAACTAGGAAATCAGTTTCTTTTCAAAAACTGATGTACACGCAATTGATGATTTGGAACAATGCATATTACACACATCTTAGATTACATAAATTTAACCCTAGGAATTCTCCAATTTGTCCATACTGTGCAGATCAAACAGCGGATCTTCTTCATATGTTCTGGAGTTGTAAATGCGTATATAAACTTTGGAACTCTCTTAAAGTACAACTGCAAAAGATGGGTTATCAAAGTTCTACACTGTCATGGGAATTTATGATTCTACACATTCCTCCAAGAGAGCTTTCCAGATCGCAAACTATTATTTGTATGAATATTTTTTTGCTGATGAAACTCTATATAGCCACAAATTGGCTAGAACCACATAAGACATCATGGAATAATTTTAAGCTTGTGGCTATAAAGCATATACTAGCACATAAATTACTTCTGAAACAAACTAACAAAAATATTAATAACCCAAAAATATGGAAAAAGGTCTTCAATATTATATTAGCATGATACTGATTTTAGGAATATATTAAATATAGGAAGCATTTCATGTAGATATTGTATAAATGGTTTGTAGTAGTTATAGTGTATTATGTGTGTGATGTTTATTGTATTTTTGTAATGTTTTTGGAAAATATATTTCAATAAAAATTTATTATGGAAAAAAAAAAAGAATCATTTCACTACAAGTATCTGTTAATTAGACACTCTCTGCATGTTTCCACAGACTGAACTATTTCTCTTGACAGTGTGCTAATTGTTTCTGAAAACCACCACAGTACTCCTTGGTGTTGTAGCATAGTCCTTAAAAAGTCAGTTTTTATAGCTTTCCTGAAGAAAGTACATTTTAATATCTAGCTTATCCATTTTAAATGAAAGCTTCTATAAAGATGAAACCATTATTAATGTTATTTGTATCACAAGCAGATCTGCTAACGGAGATTTGGAAACAATCATTCTCTGCGTAGATCAAAGTTAACAGATGACCGGAAAAGCAAAAAAAAAAAAAAACATAAAAAATGAATCCCATGAATATTCAATTTTGAATGGAATTCCATTTATAGAAGCAACTTTAACTGTAGCTCCTCTTTAATTCATTTGGAATCATTATGTGCTATAAACCTACTTTGTGTACAAACACCACATTTAAAGGTCAACTCTTTTATGGTGCTCATTACAGTTGCATGTTATTTATTCAAAACATCTGTCAACATTCATGACCTCATGTTAACCAGTAAAAGAGGACTAGATGATGATGATGATGATGATGAGGAATGTCAGAGGTCAATCTAGGATTACCAAAACCTATGTAAAGTTATACACCAGCTTATCCAAACAATACCCATAATTTTGTATTAACCACTATAGTAAGTAGCAACATCTCTGTACTCTGATGATTATCTGAGTTAGAACTAAAAAGAAATATCTAATTTGTTCCATATACCTTAACATCTGCCATTAGCTACAGGTAAAGAGATTCCCTTCCTTTTATTTCTTACTAGACCACTCATTCTGCTAGTTATGTTCTCTGGGTATCCCTTGTGGTGAATGTCTTGGGTAAGCTCTCAGATTCACGTCTAAATAAATCCCCAGCTATCAATTTAGTAACCTTTATGTTTTGTACTTTTACTATCTTAGTTTTAAACCCTAACAATGAATGCTGCTAAAATGAATAGAAAATTGATACAAACATTCTGCTTACTTTTTACCCCAAGAGCTATTCCATAGCAAATGCTTGCAATAAATTATCACTAAATGTCAGATCTACCACCAACACTAACACCTTTAAAATAGCACTAAAAGACAGCCTCCATAAATCACGGTCATGATTCTGTAAAGACCTAACATAACTATTATCTACTAACAATATGTTGCCCTGTCAGCTTCTACTGCTGTAGTTCTTTTCATTGACTTCTTACCTGGAGTTTTATAATTTTTCTGTTTCTTTTTACATTTTTGCTAGCTTGTGACATCATACTCAGTTTATCACCCTATCTATGCTGGCAATTGTCAGTACTCTTTTATTTCTTACATATTGTTTATTCTTATTATGCTATTTTTGTGACTGACTTACTTTTGTTATATTTTGTACTGTGTATGTTTAGTTTTATATATAATCTTGTTCGCCTGTAAAAATTGACCACGTTAGTTATTTCTAGTTGTTATATTATCTTGTCTCACTTGTAACAATTGAACTTGTTATTTACTGTTTGTTTCCTGTATTATTGGAGCTTTTCTCCTTGGGCCTCTACTGAAAAAGGGCTACTGCCCAGTCCGACTAAGCCAGTTAACAAATTTCAAAAAAATGCTAAATAAATTATCAAAAATAAATTTCAGAGTAATGCTTATATATCAACAGTTCAAGAAAAATCTCCTGATTCTTTTTTTATTGAAACGAATGCTTCAAAAAGCTGTAGCTCTAGTCACTTTATCCATGGTGGCTAGTACTCTCTCCTTGGCCCATACATATGTCATTCTGCAAAACTGTCACACAGTTTTCTTTATAAGTGCCTTTAGGGCATGATATGAATAGTATATTTGGTGTCCAGTTATACCCCTCACCATACTTCTCAAAGTTCCAGATGTTTGCAGATTATTGGAACTTTTGCCTCATATGTTTTCTCTGTGATTCTTACAATTATGTTTTTTAGGTAAATCATTGAAGATACAAGCCAGAAGCCGCAGCGCTACAGTGGTAACATTGTTGCCTCACAGCAAGAGGTTCTCCTGTTTGATTCTCAGCTGGAGTGCCTTCTGTATGGAGTCTGCATGTCCTCCCCACGGTCGAGTGGCCTCTGAAAGACATATGTGAATGGGCATGCCTTCGCTGAAGGTTGGGCGTCGGGCTGGCAACTTGGCACCATAAAAATCTACTGCCAATCATTAGCAGACTGGAGTTCTGCTGTGGTGACTCCTAATCAGGAAATGATAAACAACAGCATTGTGGATACAAGTCAATTAGCAATGACAGTTGAGATTCAGACTTCACACCCTTCAGAAAATTACACTAATGCAAAACCTGTTATTCTATCTACATTTTACATTTATAAGAGCAACATATAGAAATTGCCCCTATGTTTGAGACATTGTCCCCCCATTATTTTTGGCTTTGTCCAGATTTCTTGAGATAAGAGCTTGAGAGGTATACCCCTACCCCATTCATGTTGCAAAACATTGTTTTTTTGTTGCTGTTTTTTTTTTTTGGTAAATACCTTTAGAACAAAATAGAAGAGTATACCCACACAAACAGAAATTCACACATTTAAGCATACACAAATCACATTCCACACACACACGCATACACATGCATATACATGGACACATACAGGCACCCCTCACCCAGTTCCAGGAAGTCATTTGTCCACACACACACACACACACACACACACACACACACACACACACACACACACCTCTCACCTGATTGCAGTCACTTATTCACCCACATATACACACACACACACACACACACACACACACACACACACACACACACACACACACACACACACACGCACTATGAGACACTCATCCCTCTACCTACATCTACTTATGCAGCCACACACATGCACTTACAACCACTGATACTTGTCCACTAAACTCCGTGTCACCTATCTGTTTAATGTGGTCTCACCCATTGGAAGCAATGGCTGAATGTGAGCTTTTGGCTGTGTTCATTAACATGGCTGGTCAAGGCAACTTACATATCCACTCAGCTGCATAAATGCATTACCATAGGCATTACTGGGAGGAGGGTACATAGCTAATTAGTACAGACTACTCCACCAGAATGTCTCACTAGCATCTGTGGTAGCCCACAGAGACAGCACATCATGCTGCTGCTCCACATCATAGTACAACACTGTAGTAGAGCTGTCTCTGAATTGGATATGGCTACCATGAGATGTTACACCAGACTTACATCTCATGGTAACCTTTTAGAATTGTCCACTTTTAAAGTTTTACATAATTCTCATGTACACTATATGTCATCAACAAAGTATAGTAGCTATATATGTTTCTCCTTAATTTGGTTGTGTGTTCCTAATGTCAACAGCTTTTCTGCCTGCCCAATTTGATCGACAGAAAAGCTGTTGACAGTGATGACTGATTACTATAATACCAGGGATTTAGTGGTGCCTTCATTCCCCATAAAAAAATACGGTAAAGTGAAGCTTTGGCTTATTGAAAGTTTGGTGATGTTGTCTCATTGAAGCAAGTTTCGATTAAGTGTAATTTCGGTCTATTGAAGTATATATATATAAATAAATAAATATATATATATATATAGAGAGAGAGAGACATGCAGGATTTGAATATGTAGAGTAAATATTTCTCACAATGAATGATACATTTTCAAAACTTGCTGTTAAGAAATGTAGGATTTTATTCTGAAATAAAGGATTTCCATTTAGAACTCCTACTTATAATACCATGGGTTTCTGCTACACTTATTTTGTAGAAACTTTTAATGTGAAATATAGGGAAAAAAGTAACTAAATGGGGATTCAGAAATGCCACATTTGGGACTGCAACTAAGCCAGCACTATGTATACTGTGCGCTCAGTGAGCCCAACACTTATTACACATGCATGAGGACAGCCAGTGTGTGTCACAAGCCGCTCTGGACATGACTGCAGTACGGCCCCACTACCAAATCATGTTAGACTACCTCATAGCCAGATTAATGTACAAGCAACTGAGGTAAACATTGAATGTTCATGAGCACCTCTAGTGGTCATTGTGAGTATGTGCACACAGATGGGAAAACTAGGGGGACAATTGTATTGGTGTCATTTACAGTAATATATATGCAGAGACATTTTCTATGAATAGGAAAATGGCAGTGATGATTAAGTTTGGAGAGTAGAGGTATTACTATATCAACAGAAACTGCAGAAACAGAAGAGTGCAAAGGAAGCTGCCCACCAAAACTGGGCTACAAAACAGAGGGGTATGACAGTACTTGAATATAGAATTATGTGAAACTTAGACAGGAGATGTGCAATACAGTATAGTAACATGATGTACTGACCTACACCATTCCTGACAATATTAGAGTTTGATGAGTGTATCTATACTATAATGTGGATGTGATTTAAAAAGGAAAATGTGAAACCAGAGAGGGATTGACCCATCAACACAGTCTGCTTGCATTTTATTCTCAAATCCTTAACAAAGTGAGCCGCAAACAAGAGACAAAGTGTGAGACAAACTCAGACTAAAGGTGTCATAAAACAGATATGTCAGTGGAATATAACACATAAACAGTCTGATGGCAAGAACAGGAAGCTAGGCCTCAAGGGATTTGATCCCATGCCTTTCCTAGTGATATTCCATATAGCAAAACATTAGCAAGGGGAGCTACAGAAGCACTCACATTGAACATGTCATAAAACACACATTTTAGGATTTGCAGACGTCATACTAAACATTATAAAATGACTGGGGTGGTGGTGATGCGGTAGCATTGTCGCCTCACAGTAAGACATTGTCCTGTTCGATTCTCAACTAGAGCGTCATCTGTGTGGAGACATGCGTGAATGGGCGTACCTTCGTTGAAGGCTGTGCATCAGGGCCGGCAACTCGGCACGTAATAATCTACTGCCAATCATTAGCAGACCGGAGTTCCATTGTGGCGTCCCCTAACCAGGAAAAAGCCGAAAGACACAACAACATACTAAACATTGTAAAATAACATGCAACCCTAAGAGGATTAGAGCCATCTGCCCACTACATTGATAATGTCTGTATAATTTCTTGAGTACACTGAGCCATGAATGCAGTTAGAGAAAACGGCATTAGTTTCACCATATTTCAGACTTGCATGGTGGTATGCAAGGGCTGTTTACTGATTTGCATGACTGATGGCAATATCCATAGTGCATGACATGGGCTGGACTTCATTTTTCCCAAAAGACAAGAAGCTCCATTTCTCATTTGGTATATATGGTGCTCATCAGGATTGCTTTCTGTGACCTGTTATGCAATGTATGAACACAAAAAGAGGATTTTGTTTTATAGGCCCTTTTTGGTCTTGTGAATGGTGTATTTCATTATTTTTGACTACATTAAAGGTTAAGAATTAGAGTATAGGACAGCAGTGAAAAACAGAAGCTAGAAGAATGGAGGACACAAGGTGAGCAAATAAGGAATGAACAGGATGGATGTGAGATAGGAACATAACTCTCAGCTTATTAACTCAGTAGTCCTGCTCAAATCCAGAAATATTTGTAATTACTTAATTGTTTCATTCTTAAATGATTTTTCGAAAGTGCATATTTTATGATGAACATATCAAACAACAGGAGCTGATAATGTATACATTATTCAAATATCTTGGAAGTTGATCAGTATGGGTGGGAGACATTTTTATGGAGCAGCTATCCTTTTATTATTTTTATTAGAAACAAAAGTTGTGAATGAAGTTGGGGAAGTAAGAGGAGGGTAAGAGGGCAGGTTAAGTAGCAGGGAAAAGACTGACATGACTAACGGAGTGTGGGGTACCACAATGGGGGAGAGGGAACACAATAGTTAAAGAGACATCAGACAAGCAGAAGTAAGACAATGGTGAGGGGAGGACTGTACAACATACAAGGGTGAGTATGGACAAAAAAGGAAGGGGGACACCAGGTTATGGGATAAGACTGTATGTGTTCACAGATGCAGTCTTGGCCAATTTAGACATGGATTACTCCACACCCTGGGAACCATCACTACTGGTTCCTGCTTCAGAAAATGGAGTCAGCACTGGGCAGGGAAGTGACTCGATGAGTCACTGGAACATGATCTCCATGTGGCCAGTATGAGCATCCAACCTACTCTCTGTTATCACCATCAAATGCTCTGCCAGTATTTGATGTGACAAAAGTGCCCCCCCCCCCCGGCTTGCACTTCTACCAGCAGATACCCGTACAATGCACAGCAAACTGATGCTGGTGGTGCAGCCAGAGCAGGGGGTGTGAAGGCGACCTCTGGTGGCTGGGACCCAGGTGTGCTGTGTGCCTCTGGTGGTGGTGGTTGTGGTGTTGTCTCTGCTGCCGTTTGTGGGAGAAGTGCAGATTGCTGTTCTGCTACATACAGTAGTAAAAGAAATTGTGAAAAATTATATAAATGTATGTATGTAAGAGAAATGATAGCTGTAAAGAGAGTGGGGAAGAGAAATGCATACAGAATGAAAACTGCATTCTTATCTGTGTTGATACTGATACAGTTATGCATAATACACTTTAAATAGTAGTACTGCTACAGTTAGGGATAATACACTTTTGACAGTAGTACTTAAACAGTAATGTCATGCCATTGTTTGTCTGAAGTTGACACCGGGGGGGGGGCTATGCCAAGCACTATCTTTACATGCAGTCTGAAATAACTGATTATTAATGGCAGGAGCTATTTTCAAGATCTGTGTCTATGGCCAGTGATGCTATTTGAGTTTTGGCAATAATCAAACTGCACATATACAAAATAAACATACTTATTACACAATAAATATGTTCATCACAGATGACACACAAGGGACAGATACTTCTGTTGTATATTATGAATTCCCATCAAACTACTATTTATGGATCTCATAAATATGGGCCCTGCAGTAGTGTAATGACATTACTGTGATGACAATGATAACAATACTTTATAAGGGAGTATTGAACCCACAGCCACTATAACAATCTGTCAGTACATTGAACACATTGATCTACTTATCTACCTATGCAGGTGGAGGAATACGGATGCACACTACTAACACTGGGCATTCTACTACTATTTCAGCGCTCACAGATATGATGCTGCTCTACAAAAGGTATACACACACACACACACACACACACACATATATATATATATATATATATATATATATATATATATATATATATATATATATATATATAAAATGACAGCATGTGTGCTCACCCCTGGCACTCCCAAGCTAGTATATTCCTCTTCATCTGTCTGTCTGTTCCTTTCTATCCTTGCAGGTGCAAGACACATAAGAAGGACATAATGATAAACTGGATGTTGGCGTGTAGTGGGAGGTTATTTGGTTAGATATAAGATATTATACTTACTGTAAAGAATGTGTCTTAACTTCATCCTTCCATTATTGAAGGAGGTCAGGCTTGCATCAACTCTAGTTAGTGTAGTAGCTATAGTACTAATTCCCTATGTGTGGGATGCCATTTGCCTTGGACAAACTATTCCCGGCTTCTGTCTGGTATAGCCTTCCTGCAGGGGCCATCAGCTTTAATGCTTATGGGTGATATCTGGAAAGATTTGGGACTCCTCCTCCTCACATCACCTTTGTGCTATGAGAGGTGCTCTGCCCACCCCTTCTTCAGCCATAATATCTCACTTTGAAAGGTCTCCAGAAAAATGGCTTAGAAATGTGCCTAACCTTCAGTAAAAGACAAGTAACAACTAAGGTGTGAAACATGGCAGTCCTCCACCACTCCATATATACTGCTAAGAATCCATGCTCTACAGTGACTCCATCTTCAGACAGTTAATTATAATTGACTTCCCTCGCACACGCAGAGTTGCACTTAGGTGATCAGGAGTGAGCGTGGCTCTAGGTAGAAATCTACATGGCATTTCTCACATTTTCCTATCACACAAATTGAGTGATTCAGAAATAATAATAAAGTAAGGCCAAACTAGCTTAATTATCACACATACAGGATAGCATTGTCACCTCACAGTAAGACGTTGTCCTGTTCGATTCTCAGCTAAAGCGTCTTCTGTGTGGAGACAAGCGTGAATGGGCGTACCTTCATTGAAGGTTGTGTGTCAGGGCTGGCAACTCGGTACGTAAAAATCTACTGCCAATCATTAGCGGACCGGAGTTCCGCTGTGGCGACCTCTAACTGGGAAAAGCCGAAAGATACAACATAAGTGCAACAAGTACCTTGTTTCCTGTCACTACATATTAAAACTTTGCTACCTTAAGTTTGAATCCTGTGGCATGCTAGAGTCAAAACATTTCTTTCTGAGAGAGATATCTGCAAATATAAGATTTGTTATACTTTCTATAAATCAAATTATTTGTCCAACGGTAGCTATTTGTTCGTGCTTTAATTTAAGGCCTAGAATAAATGTCAGTTTGTTAGTTTTTTCTAAATGTATTGGCCAAAATTCTCTTAAGGGTTACATTGCAAGTGTACTGAATGTAGTAGCCTGCAGGATTGTTAAATTGGGTGGCAGATACAGTACTGTGCAATGCTATTGTAGCGTTGTGTACCTTGTGTATATGTGACTAGCCACATCCTTTGTAACACTATTATTGTAATGGTTATGTGTTCTCTTTTAGTTATAAATCTGTGCTTCTTAAGTGGGGGATATGTACTCAGGACACACACATGCCTAACATTTACTTAAAAATCATTTGTGGATGTAAATATGTAATTGTCAGGCACAAGTACAGCATATATGACATAGTAGAAAATTAGTTGAAATAGTTCTGTAAGAATTTGTAATGCCCATTCAGGACTTCAGCTGTTAATTCCATACTAACACAACTATGACTGAAAAACAGGCCAAAAGAAATTTAATAGCTGGTGCTTCTACCCACAAACCTAAGTTTATAAATGCTAAGAATGAGGTGGTACTATAGGTTCTCTGTCTCCATAGCAGATGGCTATTTGCAGTCCATTCTATCAACCAGCCCTTCCATGAACATGTCTTGTGTGAAATAGTCACCATTTAATAATTCTGTGGGTAGTCAACTTCACAGTTATGATATGGTAAGCTGCAGGACAACAGATATGAATCTTGCTGTCATCCACAAAGCAGAGTCCCTGGCACAAGAACAGAGGGCACCAAGTGGTGGGGCATCAACTGAATGACGCCATATGGAGACAGAGGAGTTCTTGGCCTCACATAAAAGTGATGACATCACGACATAGTCCCACAGTGCAGTGCTGGATGTTGGAGTAGAGCTGGATAGGCCCCAGAGGGTTTCAACAGTAGATGCCTCAGGTATGTAGTCCTATACAGAAGTATCACTAGTTACAATCCATCATTACATCACAGTCACATCAAAATTTATAATATCTGTCTGATTTATGGCATGCAAGTGTATCAAGTAATCCAAATTCTACATCCTTCTGCACAAGATATGGCCAGGGATATTAGTTATCATATAGTTATATTTGTAATGATATCAGATGCATGTGTAATTTTGGTGGTCACATTAAAATGTATAATATCTGTCTGATTCATGATATACAAGTACATTGTGAAATTCAAATTGCACATTCATCTGCACATAGTATGGCCGGGGGTATTTTTTCTTATCATACATTTATAGTTGTAAAGATATTAGCTGCATGTGTAGTTCTAGTGCTGGATCCTACTTACACTGAATATTTTTTAATTGGTGTATTCATCTGTAATTCATTATCCAGCACCAGCACTGTTGAACTGTTCCTCTGAGATGCTGAAGGATCTGCAGCCTCGGAAAATAATGTCAGAAATCATCTGGCATGGTCAGGTGGGTGCAAAGAGTGTGGTGCCATACCTTTCTACTGTCCAGATATATAGAGATTTTGGCCCCATATTTTTGTTCAGTTATGCATAAAATGTGTGGTTTTCTGGCAATCGCTGATGATCAAAGTCACTAAATAATGATATACATTTGAGTTTCAGACTTCATATCCTTCAGAAAATGCATGATAACACAAATCCTGGTAATCCAGTAACTTTCTAATTTTATAAGAGCAATATTTAAAACCTGTCCCTATTTTAACCTGCCCCTATTTTGGGGTCTTTGTCCCCCTACTGTTTTTGGCTATGTCCAGTTTTCATGAACTAAGACATTGAGAGGTATATCTGGTGAACACAGGCAGTATAACCCCTCGCATCCCCTACTTGGAGTATGGACACAGTCTCTATGTCTGCAGATGCCCAGGGATCACAATCATCTGAGACTGGACTGGTTGATGAGGACACTATAGATCAGGGAAGTTTGGTCACTCATCTGCCATTTTCATGCATGGGCAGAGGAATATGCACAGGGGTATGTAATGTTGCTCTCTAGAGATATGGGTAATGCCTTCCTCCTCAGATTGGTGTGATAGTAGTTGGCACATATCATATGTCCACAATGGACCTGAACATACGATAATAGCTACCACACATCATATGTCCAGTTTTATTGTGGAGGCAGAGATTAGTTTCACCAATGCTATGACAGAAATAGTGAGGGTGATCCAGGCTGTGCATGCTCACCAAAAGGAGTGTATGACCGATATATGTGATACATTAGATAGACTGAATTACACACTGGATAGTGCAGTATCTTCTCTGGGTCATGTGTCAAGGTTGAAAGGCCATCCTTGTCTCTTATTATTTGCTACAGCCAAATGTTAGCCAACATGGCTACAGATCAGCAAGATCCTGCTCCTACAGTGCTTGCACGTCAACACTACATCCACAGATGTTAGCCAAAATGGCCACAGATGTGCAAGAATCTGCTCCTGCAGTGCTTGTACTTCAACAACAACATTGATTGTGGAGACATTCTCAGGTGACAGTGTCCCCATGGTAGTGGCCATCATCTTTCTGGCACATCTGTAAAGGGATGTTCATCTAGGTCACACAGCACATCAACATACAAGGGTTGTGTTACCGCCAGTACAACTTCTGGCAGAGACATGGCTCATGGGAGGGGACATGTATGGGAGGCTGAACCATCCATCATGCATGCTGTAGAACTGTCCAGTAGGTGCAACCACAGTACTGTGCCAAGTGATAAGACTATATCCATGTGGACACACACACATGACCACCACACCCCCAACACATCCTACACATCCACTGACCATCACCTTTCTGCATATTAACCCACCATTCAAATTTTGTTCTCATACTACCCATAAAAGCACTTTTTTATTTTACTACACCTTAGCACTCACACTCACACACTTCACTATGAAAGACCTGCACTCCTGTACTCCCTTGTCCACCTGTGCAAATGCTGATAACTGTACCCTGCTCTCTGTACAATGTTACTTGAGTCACTTATGTCTGATGTTTAGCATGGGCAGCTTATGCATATGTAAGCACAGTCTGACAGTTTTGAATGCATTACTTTAATTGTAGTGTATCTGTTTAAGTCTATTATAGTTATGTTGCAAAGCTGTGTGCAATCTACTGTCCCTTTGCTAGTGCTACAGCATATTGTGCCTCCCTCCATTTGGCATAGTAATCCCCTGTTACTGGCTCCTCCTCTGACTCCTTGTCTGCATCAGCCACCACTGTCTGTGGTGATGGGAACTGCTGGTCCTACAAGTGGCCACTCTGCTGTAACTGCTTCCTAACTATAATGTTTTGTAGTATAGCACATACAGTCAGTATTCTAGCACATTTGGTGGGGTCATTCACCATCAGCTACAAAATACCACTATGGAAAGTCAAACCTCAAAAACTGTTGATAAAGGTCAATTGCATGCCATATGCATGAGTCATAGAAATGCCTGGCTGACCTACAAAAAAATTTGTGGGTGATACCGTGAGCATTATAGACCACCTGGTACATGATGTGATACCAGTTTGATTCACACATCTCCTTCACATGGGGGTCGTTTTCAAATGTTGGTACAGTTGATGGCCCTCAGCGCTTTAGGGAAATGGCCTATATATCACAGAACTCCTGCATGGTATTTGCTCTCTTCTCTGGAGTATGTGGAAACCATATATGCTTCCCCATATGTTGAAGAATGGCATAGAGGAACTGATGAAGTATTCCTGAGGCAGATGCCAAAGATTCCCACAGTGTGTTCCAAGTAGGTCATTGGAAGGTCCCTACAACTAACATATATAAAGCTAGAAATACCTCTGTATCAACTGGAATAGGTATTCCATGATTCCCATGGGACTGCAGATGAGACCGACACATTTCCATGATTTTCTGCACGACATCCCTGTCCACAAGGTACAGGTTCAGTACATAGGTGTCATAGCGGGCTTGAAATGTTAAGCATGGTTAGTGATCTGGCACCTGTGGAGGTGACATCACACTCTATTGAGAAATGCAACTACAATACGAACTTCCTGCAGATACATATTTACAATGGTTGCAGCACCCCCAAAAATATTTGTGTGATATATTCCATCAGAAGGTGGGCACACGGCCAAGTTGAAATCTTCCAAAACACGCTTAGCACAATGAAGCAAAGTTTTCTGAATCTGGCTCTTCATTGTAAAAATGTATTGCCTAGTTCAAACCTCATATAATTTTCAGATGAACCAACCAACAACAAGAGACTGCACTGAATGTCCATAAAACTACCTAAAAAAAACAAAAGTGGAATTAAACAAGATCTGAATTAATCTCTGTTGATCAACTAGACAAAAGATTATGTACAGAAAGTCAATTACTGGACACACAATGTAGGGGAAGACAGGACACAGAAAGAGGAAGCAGTGTAACCATCATTATCAACAACAAAAACTCTAATATACAAACAGAGATGGAACAACAAGCATTGACTCTGAATACCAAATTTGATCTGTTGCCTTCTACAGACAATATTATTGATTGCCTTTTTAAACCTTTTGAGCAATCTAAAATGACTGTGTCTCCAGAAGAAATGATAATTCTACTGAATGGGTTGACATTTGTGTTTTCTAATGATGTCAGCATGTTTGACACCATGTCCTCTTTTACATCATTCATATTAAAGCAGAATTTAACAAGTTGTTTAATGTCTGTAGAAAATGTTTAAATGATATGTTGCAGAAACAAACACATGCAATTCAGGAACTTTTCCCACAGTAAATTCCATTACAGAATAAATACTAGCCGTTCTGTAGTTATTTTTGTCATACTGAAGCTTTATAAAGTCATACTTTTTAAAGACATCATGTTTTAATCATCAATTTTAAATAAACTTATTAGAAAAATGCTGAGGTTTTGAGTGTGAGATATTCAAAAGACTACTGTCACCAATTGTTAATAACTTCAGATGTCATAAATGCTTTCTCATTGACCAGTGTCCCCTGCTCTGTGATTTCCCTTTTCCCTGCTGCCTGTTAACCTTCAAGTTTCACTGTACCT
>NC_056728.1:796842644-796870144 GCF_019279795.1 Protopterus annectens | reverse complement strand
ATCCTTCAAAGCCCCTGAGCCTGTGGAGAATACAGCCCAGACCACAGAATCCTTTATAAATGCATTCTATGAACACCTTCAGGAATGCATGGATCATGCAATCCCAAATAAAACCAAGACCCAATCCTCCAAAGGCAGACGTCCTGTCTGGTGGACCCCAGCCATAAACAAACTATACAATAGAAGGAGGAAGCTACTACATGATAGAGCAAAATCCCAAAAAGGGAAGGCATCTCTGATCAGTATTAGCAAAAAACTATGGGCACTCATAAAATCGTCTAAGGCCAGCTTTGAGAGAAAAATTGCACAGGACACTAAGGATAATCACAAGGCTTTCTTTAGTTATGTTAGGAACCTGGGTGGGAATTCCCAGATATGCTCAGAATTAGTCCAAAATGACAAAAAATACACCGAGCCCACAGACATTGCCAACATCCTAGCTGACAGGTTCAGTGCAAACTTCTCCCCGTCTCCCCACCAAAAGGGCAAATATCTATCCCAACAGAGTGCTGCCCCCCTGACATCTCAGATGCTCAGGTAAGAGCCGCCCTCTCCAAAGCAAAAACACAGCATCAATGGGACCAGACGGTGTCCCGGGCTGCGTCCTACATGAACTCCAAGAAGAGCTAAACCCAAACATAAAACTACTGTTCAATCTTAGCCTTACTACAGGATATGTACCCAAAGAGTGGCGTACAGCAACAGTGGTCCCTCTCCACAAAGGTGGTGCCTCAACGGATCCTGCAAACTATCGCCCCATAAGCCTGACTAGCTTGGTCTGCAAAGCTATGGAAAGGATCATCATGGACCTCATAAATAAAGATATTGGGGACCTACAGACACTGGATACTACCCAGTTTGGCTTTGTTAAGGGCAGATCCTGCCTCTTAAACCTGGTCAATTTCTTTGAAACAGTCACCAAGGCCATTGACGAGGGGAAGGTGGTCCACACAGCCTACCTGGACCTCGCAAAAGCCTTCGATACAATACCCCACTCAGGCATTATAGATAAGCTCACCAGCTTAAATATAAACCCTATGTCACTAGATGGGTTGCAAACTGGCTCAAGGACAGAACCCACATGGTTAGAATTGCTGGAGCCATGTCAGACTCCCAACCAGTTACAAGTGGCATCCCACAAGGCTCAGTCCTGGGACCTCTCTTGTTCGGTATATATTTCTCGGTGGTACAGGCCAACACGGAAGGACTGTGGCTGACCAAGTTCGCAGATGACTGCAAACTGGGCACCATAATCAACTCTCCAGCCGACACAAGCATCCTCCAAAAGGGCCTCATAGAAACAGACAACTGGTGCCAGAGCCATGGCCTCAAGCTAAATGCCAAAAAGTGTATAGTCATCCCCTTTGGCAAAAACAAAGTGCCCACAAATTACCACATAGGTGGTAATCCATTAAGTACAGAAGAAGTCATTAGGGACCTAGGGACCCAAGTTGATAGCAATCTCTCATTTGACAACCACATGGCCAAAGTGGTTAGAAAAACATTTTATATAGCCCACCTAATCATGAAGGGATTCATATCTAGATCAGGGAGGTCATCGTGCCTCTTTACTCATCCCTCATCAGGCCCATAATTGAGTACAATGCCCCTTTGGGATGTACCTTACCAGACACCTGCAGCAACTGGAAAGACCCCAAAAGTACCTCACCAAGAGGATCAAAGGGCTCAAACAGATGCCATATGCTGCCCGGTTAAAGAAACTCCAGCTCTACTCAGTGGCATACCGCCTGCTCAGAGGCAATCTGTGCCTGACATATAAAGCCATGTCCAACCCGGAATTAATGGACATGCTGCACCTCAGAAAATCCAAATCCGATCGAGCTAGGTGCTCAGAGACTTGAACCTCAGCACTGAAATAAATAGGACATGCTGGAGGGACAGATTCATAAGCCAGAGGCTCCCTTCACTCTGGAATAAAATCCCAGTCCAGGTTAGGCAGAGTCCCACATTGACTCTCTTCAAGAGGAATCTTGATGAGTGGATGGGAGATCATAGGTTTACCCCGGCTATCACTTCTGTGTCACTGTTAGACAGAGGCACAGTATACTAACCTCAAAAAAAGGCATAGCAAAATTAATTTAAAATGGGTGGTGAAAGCCAAACACACTCTGGCTAGGCTTATAAATGCCCTAGGGCAGATAGCCTAGTATGAACCTATGAACCTATGAACCTATGATGCTTTTTAGGCAAATAGAATAAGTGGAGAAAACCCAGCAAACAAAGGATAAAAGTCCACCTTGGTTCAGACAAATCCCAAATGTTAACAACAAAAACCAACAAGGACCAAGACAGCTAAAACCATAAATTTAATTGTAAAGCATAAAAGATAAATGCTTTCGGACAATTCCTTCATCAGATGAAAAAACAAAGTGTGTTTGTTTTAAGTAACACTTGACCAATCACAGGCTCAAAGCTGCACCACACCTTTTTCCTCTTTTTCAGAGCTCTTGCTTATAGCAAGTTACCCATTTCAGTGCCTGAGCTTGTGTTCTTTCAAAATGGGTTTTAGGGGAAGATGACCATTCAACCCTGGGGGTTTATCAACTTGTAAATCTGCTATCCAATGGTCTTTTGCCACTTCTGTTCAATTGTGCATATCACCGCCTCTTTTATCTGGTTCACATAACTGTAGTACCATGAAAGTACCATGAAAGTAAAGTTATGTTCAGGTTTATTTAACTTGTGCTGATATAAAGCACTGGTATTTTTATTAAGTCTAATGTCACTTAGGTGCTGCAGTACTGGTATCTAAAAACAACACTTTCATACACCCGATTACAGGGGTAAAATACCAACCTAAACTCTATGCTGATCGTTGCACATGCAATGTGATATATCTTGCCAAATGTGGATCTTGTACTTTGTTTTATGTGGGTAAAACGAATAGAAAATTAAAAGACAGCATTTTGGCAGGTGAGTTTGTTGTTTTCATTCTTTTTTTTTTTTTACAAGCAATAAGTCATACTTTGGACCTAAATTTCTTGCTGTTAACATTAATTCTAGCCCTGAACCAGGTCCTGTAAATTTGGTATAACCCTTAAGATTGCTTAATGGCAACCATGTAAACCATTTGTGTACTAGTGGTGTACTTATTGCACATGCTGAGTGTTTAACAACTGCTCTCTTAAACATACATACTAGTAATAATTTTGGACTCTACAGGAGGCCTAGATTTGTCAGCAAAACTAGTCATTCTTGCTGTCAAACAAAGCTTACTGGAGAATGACAGATGTTTGTACATTGGTTCATAGGCAAGTACTATGTGAGCTGCCCTTGTGGGCCATTTTAAGCGTAGCCATTTTTTTTAAGATGAGAATCAAATGTTATATCTGTGAAGTGAACACCTTAGCCAAAAGGCCAGTATCAATGCATTTTAATGTAATTTGTTATGCCACAAGGTATTTATAGTTTTGTAGGTATGTATTAGGATAACACCTTAACCATTAGACCAATCCCATCCCCTTATAATGTTATTTGTTATGCCATAGCATATTTATAGTTTTGTAGGTATATACTAATATAGCTGTCTTTGCAGGCCATTTTGTACCTGGTCAATTTCTCTTTCAGAGGCTGGAATAAAACCTTGTATTCTTTGTGAGGTAGCCATCTTAACCAGTTTCTCAAATCCCTAGCTTAACTGTGCAAAGCTAGAGAATATTTAGTGGCAATAGGCCAGGTCAGGTAACTGGTGAGATGTTATAACATTTGTGACAGATTCCATTCAAGCTAATGCAGAAAAAAGAAAAATGTCCCTTAATAAAAAGGCCCAATAAGCCATACATTGTCCCAGGACCCTGAGACAGCACCTTCCTTGATCATCTTACTAGAATATTTTCCTGCTTACACTACACATGCATACAGCATGAGTAACTTCATCTTACTAGGGGATTTGAATCTATCCTAGGAAAAGGAAGCTTCACAGACCTTGGAGAGTACATTTACTATTAGCACATTGCATTACCAAAATTACTGGGTAATTTTATAAGACAATACAGACAAAAATGAAAAGGGCGTCCTTGTTGTCATTATCATAAATGCCAAAAATGCATAAAAATAGACTTAGTGGCCAACTTTTCAGGTACCACTGTGCAATTATCTCCCACAGAACCTTGAAAGTAAAATTGAAGTCCCAAGTATGTGACTGAGAAGGCATTTCTGGAAAAAATGCAACAGCCTTTTTATAGAACAAGATATTTATAAAGCTAGATGTCATTGGGTAGGAAACAATATTAAAAGACATTTATATTATGATTACCTTTGAAGATTTTCGTGAAGCTCTCACCCTATCTCAGAATACAGTCATGTAAGGATTAAAAATCTACAGATAAATAAACACAGATGGCTGTCAACCTCATTGAAACAATAAGTAAGGTAAATGGATTGGACCAGGTTAAAATGAAACAGTGCAGTCTAATATTTACTGGAAAATTTACATTTTAAAAGGAATGACTGGATTTGTGCTAATGTAATTACAGCCTTTCTTAAATAAGAAAAAAATGTCCATTAAAAAATCACCCAAAATTAACACAGAAAAACATTAAAGAACAGACTACCAATACTATAAGAAATAATAGACAAAAAGTCTGTAGTACTGGGAAAATTAAATGCTTTTTAACTTCCATCAAGGATCAAAACAACAAAGATACTGCACTTTCAGATGAATATGATATCCAACAAACTTGAAGCTGAAGAATGCTGTAAACTGATAATGCACTTGATTTTATATTTCATTTTTTTAATTAAATAGAATTGATTTAGAAAATTTGCATTCATAGTATCACAATATAAAGACTATTTGGAAGAATGTAAAAATCTAAATGATATGTCTATGGCAAGAGGGTACCCATAAGACATGGTAATAACAATATATAAAGAAATAACAAAAGAGTGACAAATAAAATATACCCCACTCTTAGGAAAAGGAAAAGATGATAGTACTAGTGACACCAATGAAATTAATACAAGCAAGCATATATTATGAATTACAATCAAGATACAAACAGGATAAACAAGATCATTTTGAAATATTGAGATATATTTTCTAAAATGCCAGATTCATTAAATATGTATTTCAGAAACTCCCATTGTTTTATATAAAAGAGGATGCAATTTAAAGAATCTAGTGGAAAACAATGGTAGACTGGATTATAGGTTGGGGCATACACCCCTGGTACATATAAATATGGAATGTGTAAGCAGTGGGGGTACATAGCTAACACAGATCTTATTAATCTAATAGGATAAGACAAAACTATATATAGTAATGAATTGTATACATGCAATCATAAAAGATAAATATATTTAGCATATTGCACTGAATGCCCCTCATTTTACATAGGAAAACAGAAAAATCTTTAAGAAAAATAATTTATGTCCATATGTATGATATTTAAAACTGGAATAAAACAAACATCCTATGGTATCCTATACAAGCATAGAAAAACATGTAATAAAGTGATATATATATATATATATATATATATATATATAGTTTCACTTCATAATCTCGAATTACTGAAATCCCGAATTTCAGTAACCCGAGACTATAAAGTCGAACCATTCACAATACCAAAATCCACAATCCTGAATCACACAATCACGAACATACACACACCATACACCACATAACACACATACCATTCCACCCACAGCACACAAACCACACAACCCCACACTACATATAAGCAGGGGGGCAAGCCCCCCTGCACCCCCCACACACATCCTACTTATATATACCAACTCCGATGTCGGACATAACATAAAAAAAAAACCTTCACACCATGCCATCCTCCACTTGCTCACACACAAATACACATCACACATACACAAACACCAACAAATCCAACACTCACACTTACACCTCCCTACCCTTACTCACACATACAATGTACAAAAGCACACATAAACACTCACTTACCTGCAATCTCAGGCACCATAACACTACACGTGATGCACCAGAAATGCATAAATGTGGATTTGAGATATTCAAATTTGCTCTTATGCACTTCCAGCATTCTGGTTTTCACCTTCATGGTCTCAGGTTACTGAAATTTGGGATTTCAGTAATTCGAGATTATGAAGTGTAACTATATATATATATATATATATATATATATATATATATATATATATATATATATATATGTGTGTGTGTGTGTGTGTGTGTGTGTGTGTGTGTGTGTGTGTGTGTGTGTGTATACATTTATTTATTTATGTTTTGTATTAGATGTAGGACCTATGGATCTCAGTGATGGACCACATGAATTGAAAATAGAATATCTGGAGTTATACTAGGGCTTTATTTAGATGCTAGTAATCTACCTAGTTTAAATGAATGTATACCAACAGCCACCATTTTAAAACTAAGAGTGGCTAGACTTTATTGCTAGGGTACATATATAATGATTCCACATTTGAAAATGTATTTCAACATATTTTATAGAGCCATTAGTAATATAAAATAGTCTTTAATAGATTTAGAGTTACACTTGTAGGTAGATGACTTTTTATGATTTTTATGACTTTTTGTATGCTTTTTTATTTAAAACACTTATTTGGTTTTTGAAATAACTATTATATCTTTTATTATTTTTTTAGTATGATATACACTAAAGTCATTAAGAGTTATGTTATGTATAACAACATTTTATATTATTTTCTGAAAGGGTATACCTTTAAAGGTAATATAGTAATTAATTTTATTATATGATGTAATTAATGTAACATGTAAAAGGATGTGTGGTCTTTAAGGTATATTTATTCTGAAGTCTTTGCTAACTGAGGACAAAAACTCTATTGATTTACGAAACTGTCTTGCATTAAATAAAAAAATGTAAGTGCATTATCAGTTTACATTATTCTTCAACTTCAAGTTCACTGTCTATAGTATTTATCCAAAAGTGCAATACCTTTGTTGATTTTAATTTTTCTGACTGCATTTGTCATTATTTGTTGTGGCTCCCTCATGGATTTTATTCTAAAGTCAAAGGATATCACCTGTTCTATTCCAATGCAAAAAAAAAAAAAAATGCCTCTTTATAACCTGTAGAACATGTAGATCTGTATTCTTTGACAAAAGCAACATGGTTTTAGAACAGAGTTTATAACTAGCCGCAAATTCACTAGGTAAAAATTGCCAAAAATATAAATCAACTATTCACAGGTATGAGTTGTTTGGACCTCAAAAGTACATTTATTTAGTTAACCACTCTTTAACACAAGTGAACCTGTAGGGCCATGGAAATGATGATAGTTTGAACACAGCTTGAATAAAACTTTCATGGCCACATTAAGTAGAATTCACAAAAAAAGTAGAAGTATTTAAGATAGGTTTCATAGAGGGCTTTGGAGTTAGAATTATTTTTGCTTGTTACAAGCTACCTTGCCTTAGTAGCCCCAAGCAGAAGTTTGGAATGTATACAGATGACCTAATAAGGAATTAGAACAAGTTCTGCGATGCAAAGAAAGAGACAGAAAGACTTTGTCAGTCTAGTGATAAATATCTTATACTTTAAAAAGATTAAGTGACAATGTCCTTAGAAATTCTACCTCTCAGAGAAATCCAGTTTAAAAGATTCAATGACATAATCTTCTTAGTCAGCTTAGACCCTCCTCTGACATTTAAGAAGCATGTAAAGCAATGTGAGAGAGAATTGTTAAGATGAGTTAAAATCTCACCTACCTGCTCAACACTGATGCCACAAGAGCGACATAGAATGTACCCTGCTGATAGTTGCATTAAACTGCTCATGGAAGATTGTCATTCTCTATCTTTCAATAAAATCTATAGGTTATTTTAATACACTGAACTCTGTGAGCAGCATTCCCTGCAAGTATTAGATTGGCTAATAGTCATTGACAGAGGTACTATAGTTCACAACTCTGGAATTCAAGTGATTACATTAAGACTACTGTGCACCATTAGCAAACAAATAAAATATCCCGGTGCACCATTATCCATGAGAATAAAAATTCAAGGCTCCAAAAACTGAAAAGCAAAAAAAACTAATTTGTGAACTGAAAGAGACATTTAGGAAGATAACCCCTTCTTCGTAGAATTCATTACAAGTGCAGACTGGAAATGAGCCAAACTGTTTTCAACTCTGAGTTCCTGAACATGTAATTTAATTCCACATTATGTTATAGAAAAACTCTATATAGTTTTTACAGCTTGGACAGTTAGCAGCGATATGTGATTGTCTTAGTATTATATTATGCTGAAGTCATCAGCAGCCATCCTAATTTGCTAATTATGTTGGTTTGATAGATTTTATTAATTTTAAATGTCCATTAAAATATTTATCTCGTGTTATCCTTGCATTTGTTTTTGTGATTTCTATTATGTGTAAAACTTTTCCAAAGAGCAAGCATCCATAATTAAAAAAAAACATGCAAACTCTTGACATCATTAATGATAAAGTGCTCCCATTGGCAAGTGCTGCAACAGTTCACAATCTGACATCATAATGTTCTATCAGTGCTATATTTTACTTCTTAAATATTTGAAAACATCAATGTTTTGCATTCACGATCACTTCTCACTTATTTATCTTATGTCCCATGTTTCTGTTTATCTTTTCATTAGTCTTATAACCCCTACAAAATGACAGTCATAATTTTTACAAATAAAATTCCTGTCTTTAATGTCTCCTAGGTTACAGATATTCTTCATTATAACATATACCATGCATGCTCTGTTCAATTCCACTGGGAACAATACTGCATCAGGTTTGCCACATAAGCAAAAGACAAAGCCCTGTCAGAACAAATCAGCATAACATTTCCTATGACAATTATTTTGTCATAGCTTTCTCAAGTATATAGCATCACCGAGGTTACACAGTTCATAAGCTCCACAAAATGTATTATTTATAATTAATTCCCAGGACAAGACTGCAAATGGTCAGAACTAAACTTGTATATCATACTCACTGATATCACCCTGCAGCACCTTGACAGCTCATTCTACTGAATAAAACACTGAAAAACACACCAGTCACAAAGTACAAATTCTTTACCAAAGAGTAAAACTCTTACTCTCTTACAAATAACAGGCATAGTTACACCCAGAATATCGCAGAATGACAACTTATGTAACATGCAAAAATGGAAAAAGGGGTGAACCAGACTTACTTTCCAACAGTTGTGGAAAATAAATAAATACATACATAAACTTGAAAAACTCATTACTAAAAGGCATATGAAATAGTTGTTCAATCAATAGGTTTTCAGTCTTAACTCTATAAAATGACCAATATATTTCTCACATGGCAATAATCTTTCTATAGTATACACTCAGTGTCTTAAAAACAGTATACACTTCTCTAAAACTTATACATTCATTAGATGAAACTTCCTCATTCAGATATTCAATATGTATATGAAGAAACAGTCTTTATATGATGACATATTGTAATTCTTTGAAGATATAGCATATTTTTTTACCAAAATGCAGAGATATCTCATCTATAGCATGACTGCTTATATTAACTGCATTCTGTACCAATTTATACAAATATGCAAATATCACCAAACAGCTATTAGCCTTCTCTGGTAATATACACATGTACGCTTTTTATTAAATAAAAAAAAATACTAAACAAATTCCATACTTATTTTAAATAGAGGACAATAATTATATAAATAAACAGATATAATCTCTGTGAATGTATACATACTAGCCATTTAATTTATTAACATATATATTTCATCTTCGTCATAAAATAACTTTTATAAAGCTATAATTATATAATGAATTAAGATATCTTAACTTACATACCTTTTCTCATGAATATCTATAATATAGTAAACAACTGCTGCCTACATATTTATTTTATTTATTTATTATTTATAAAATAAATTAAATTTAAATGAAATATAAGAGAGAGAGAGAGCGAGGACGTCAACAGACTGTGCATGAAGTACAACATTCCAAAAACACACAAATTGCTGACCATTGGCTTGAGTAGGATATATCTCTTTATTTGACACAACTGATAAAACCAGTAATCACTTTCCTGCTCAAAGATCTTTCATCAAACTAAATTACTTTCATTAGGGTATTATACATATGTAAAGACTAGTTAATTACATGAATATGATTCACATGATCATTATCTATATATTTTAAAGTCATGCATCCTGTGTAGACACTATTAATCATTTGGAAAGGTTCAATGAAATATTTCATAAAATAAATATCCCAACAATTTATATGACTCCTTCATTTCTTGAAGAAAACCAGCAATTGTATTCAGTAACAGTGTGAGAATGTTTGATCTGTGTTATAAAGGAATGATTTGTTGTCAACTGACATTCTAGTAAACAAACATTTTTTATTAAGTAACAAGTGTTTCATTCGCAACCAAATGCAGCAAATAATCAGTAAACATCATAACATTTCAGATAAATCATGAAATATATTATCCTACTAATGTTGTTTTCAACATTAATAACTTAATCTAATTGAATAAATCCTTTTTAGACATCTGCAAAGATTCATTAATAAACATCAAATGTTTTATATAGCACTAATCATGTTAACATACTGACATATTTTTCAAGGTAATAAGACTTTTCAGACAGCTACCCAGATATAATCAAGCAACTTCAACAAGTCAATTAATGACTCACTCTGTTTGCTTATACCCCTCTCAAACACTTGCATTTATTTAAAAAAGGAACTTGCACATATACCAAACAAGCACCATAAGATTGAATAATATGACATTAATACTTTAATTTGTAGTAATATCTTTCAGGATTAACAGCTCAGATCAGTTATACTCAACAAGTAGGTATTGAAACATTTTATAGAAGGCCCATATAATCCCAAAGCACTAAAGTAAGTTTAAAGGCATATATATCTATCTATGTATATATATATATATATATATATATATATATATATATATATATATATATATATAGATAGATATAGATAGATATAGATATATATATATATATATATATATATAGAGAGAGAGGGAGGTGTACAAGTTCCTTTAAACTTTGTGATTATTGTCTAAACACTTTTAACTCAAAACATCATGTTTTCACACACACACACACACACACACATATATATATATATATATATATATATATATATATATATATACATATATATTTGTATCCACAGTTGTTCTGCATACATGCTGTTGAATCAAACAGCAACAAGTAGTCAATTAGTATAAAAGCAACAAACTTAATAACAGTCAAGATTCGGTATTTTCACAGACTAAACCAGGCAGAAATTCTTGTTACGCCATTTAGTGGCAGACTCCTGTTTCTGTCATAGACAAGAATCAACCAAATGTCTGTAAAAGAGATTTTACATTATTTCTTCCTCCAGCATGCCTTCAAACAGTCCTTAAATTTGGAAGACCTAAATAATGTTAACAAACTTCCACAATCCAGTTCTGTTTCCAAAATAGACTCCCCACCAAAAAAAAAAAAAAAAAAAAAAAAAAGAATGCGTAGCCACAACATCATTGCTCATCACATAGCTAAGTGAAATTCATTAATTTTTTCACTCCCATAATTAATTTCAAAGATAAGCCTTGATCACGATATGATAAACATTCCCATCCTCATGGGGAAAACACATTCAGAATCACTGGTAATGACAACTTATACAAAATTCTGTATCAATTATACCTTTTGTTGGTACTAACAACATGCCCAGGGATTTATTAACTGCCGTACATTGGTTCAAGCCAGCACTAGTTACTTTCCCAGCATGGCAAGCATTGCTGATAACCAGATATGCATGCAGCCAAGCTAGGTCACATGACAGGGAGCCTCTCACTGTGGCTACAGCACAGATCCATGGCTAGAGCATAGTAAGTCACTTGAGAACCACATCAGAATGTAAGCAGCTGAAGGAAACTGAGACTATGAACAAGCACCCCAGTACTTAATGTGAGTGCATGACCCCAGTCGTTTAATGTTGGTGTAATCAACAGCAACAAATGCATACATAAAGATATGTGAAAAGGAAATGCAAGTAAGACAGATGATGAGACTAGAGCTGAGATCACACACTATATATATATATATATATATATATATATATATATATATATATATGGGTCTACAGTGGAAAACACCGACAAGCAAATCGCGAGCGCCAGAAGATCAACAATGCAGAAGACCGACGCGATGGATGAAAACACCGACGCCGAGGATGCCGACATGGGAAAAGGCTGTGTTAGTATGCGGTAGTGACGGACGTTAGGGTGCGAGTAAGGTAAGTGTGGATATTGACGGTCTGTGGGGATAGGGGTGGGTTAAGTGAGTTAGGGTTAGGGACTGGGTTAGGTAAGTGTGCGGTAGTGATAGTCTTTGGGTTAGGGGCGGGTTAAGTGAGTTAGGGTTAGGGCGCGGGTTAGGTAAGTGTGTGGTAGTGATAGTATTTGGGTTAGGGGTGGGTTAAGTGAGTTAGGGTTAGGGATTGGGTTAGGTAAGTGTGCGGTAGTGATAGTCTTTGGGTTAGGGGTGGCTTAAGTGAGTTAGGGTTAAGTATGTGATAGTGACGGACCTTAGGGTTAGGGTTTGGGTTAGGGTTGTAGATCGTTGTGTATGTGAGGTTTAGTGTGGGTTTGTAGGGATTTTGGTGTGCTTGTGTTGTGTGTGTGGTTTTTGGACAGGGGATGTGTTTTGTTTGTTGATTGTTGTTATTGTGGTGTGTGCAGTGTATGCGGTTTTGTGTTTGTGTACCGTCGGTTATTTCTTTGTCGGGCATGTGAGGTTTCGTGTTTTTGCACTGTCGGTTATGTGGTGTCGGTAATTTCGTTGTCGGTGTTCTGGGGTTTCGATTATGTCAGGTAGAACCATATATATATATATATATATATATATATATATATATATATATATATATAGATATATATATATATATATATATATATATATATATATGTATATATATATATATATATATATATATATATATATATATATATATATATATATATATATATAAAAACAGAATCCACAGAGGTGGCGAACATAAAAGTGCACATGGAGTTGTGGAACAAAACAAAAGGCAGACTGGTAAATTGTAGAGGGTAGTATAAAAATGCGGCAGTTCTGAAGACTGTGAAAGATTTAGAAATGTACAATGTTACACGGGCTCCAGTAATCAGGGGTCACAATCCTCCAAATAACATAATGGAAAGTTACACATCACTATAGGAGTACAATGAGCCATGAAAGATGCTACTTTTAAAGTTATTATGTCAACATATGCTAATGTCACTACTGTTTTCTGCTGTGCATCAACTGTAAGCTTGTGCATGCAGTAGTCATCAAAACAGTAACACAATGTTTATGTTTCTAATTCTGTTGCAGAGTACGCATTACTGGCATGGTAGCCATGCCCACATGACTGATATGCGCCAGATCAATGCAGTATGTCATGAAGCTATGGAAGAGCTTATACTGCATGTGTCTGACAATACACAGTAGCATGGAATGTTCATATGGATATTATAGAGGTAATGAAATAGGGATTGTACAGGATTTAGGTGTGTAACAAGGTAAGATATAACTGAATGGAGTATAACTCATGACTTTCATAGTTATACACTTTGTATCAGTGATTATCTGGGGTTGCAGGTAATGGTATCTATAATGGGTCATCATTTAGACATATCAATAATTGTACAACATTTGAAGACTGATATCAAAGGAAACATTCAAAGTATTTCAGTTTTTGTTTATTTATATCTATCTACATTTACTTGTTGAATGGAAGAAAGTGCAGACTGATAAGAAATATTGTGAAACAACATCCCACCTTAGTGGATTAGAGCACTGCACAAAGTCTGCTGGAATAGATTCCTCAAATCATTTGTACATTGAGCCATGAAAGCAGTTACAAAAAAAACGGATCATCTTACCTCATTTAATTATGTCAGGATTGCTTACTGAAAGGCACTGATGCTCAGTTCATGTCCACAACTGATGGCAATTGTCTTCATTTTTGCCATAGGAAGAGAACTAGCATTACCCTCTGATCATCCTTGAGCAGTGACAGTGTTCTATGAAAACTATATAGTGCAGTGAAAAAGTGTAGAAACAGCTGTTTCTCTTTATAAGCAATTCATGGCCATGTGTGTCTTGTGTTCATCTATTTTTGGTCAAAATAAAGGTTGGAAATGGGAGGACAGGACATGTATGAAAATGGGAAACAGTGTGTAGATCACTAGGTAAGCAATTCAGGAATGATCAGGATGAAGGTGGATAAGACTATATATCTTATCTTCTCTAAGTCATCATAGTTATCTTTAATATTTTAGAATTTGTTGGATAATGACATCATGAATGCAAACCACTTGGCACCACAGGACCCAGAAGCAGGTACACAAAGGCTTTCAAAATAAGCAGTAGAAGAAATCAGTCAGCTGCTAGGTCTCCAATAAGATCCTTTAATATGACAAGGCAAAGTTAAAATCACAGTCTCTTCCAAGCGCTTTCACTCGACCACTTGCGAGCTTTTTCAAGGCAAAAAACATGAACTGGAAGTTCATTCACATTAAATACTTCCACAGTCATCACATGACTTCCTGTGGATCTTTCCCAAAAGGAAAATCACCATATAAGGCAAATTCTAAAATACATTCTTATTGTCATTAAAAAATGATTCATTTTGTAAAAATGTCTTGGCAACTGAATAATCATGTTAAACATAACATTAAATCAAAATGTTACAATGTACCAAGAAAATTCTGCAGAGTGTTTATGTAATCACAAATAAATGCAGTAACCCCTTTTGAACATCGGGGGTAAAATCAAGATTCCAAATTAAAATCTAGGGCTACTTAGTAGCATTATAAAAACATTTCTTTTCTAAGTTTCAAATGGGTAACTTAACCTTCAATGTGTCTTATTCTAAAATCTTATGAATGCAAAAGTGAATAAAAAAATAAAATAAAAAAATATAAAAATATATAGTGTAGTAATATAACAGATGTCATGTTATGCTGAATTGTATTATAAACAGGCTTGCCTCAATTTCAGAACACTAATAATGCTAAGAGTGTTGTTCAGACCTGGGTGTCTAGAAGCGTCTAAGCGGAGCTGCCAAAATAGCTCATGGTATTCTAAATTGATGATGATTAATTAATGACATCATAATTATTGTGTCAAAATAACACACTTTGTAAGCTGGCTAGTTGAACCAATTTATTTTTGTAAATAAAACACAGGTTTCTTTAAGAGGGAAAAGATGAGGAAGGAAGCCAAGGATGGAAGAGGTAGGTAACAGTGGGTGGTTAGGTAGCATGGAAAGACAGACATGACTGACAGCTAGCGGTTTAATACAATGAGGGAGGGGGAACATATCAGTGAAGGAGATACCAGACAGAGTACGGGCAATGATAAGGGGTGGATTAATTATTATAGATAGAAAAGGAAGTAGGAAAACATGGATAGGGGATAGCGGATGGGCTATTCAGACATGCATTCTGTGCCATCTTCAGCACAGTAGGGAAATCATTTCTTATCTTGTGAGATGTCACTAATGAGTCCTGCATCAGTAACTGCAGGCAGCACCGGACAATCAAGCCTCTCAATGAGCGGCATGTTCTCAATATGTCTGATGCAGGCATAGAACCTCTTATTCATGATCTCACCGACAAACTCCACCAGCTCTTGATGGGTGACACAAATCACCACTTCCACTCACAGTGCTTCAGGTGGATACCAATGCACCATCACTAGTGGAGAGATAACTAACATGAGTGGTGCAAGTAAGGCATAAGGTTGGAGGCAACTCTAGTTGTCTGTGACTCAAATGTGCTGGGTACATCTTGTAGTTGTGGCAGTGGTGCTGTGACTACTGTCATTTGTGAGGGTACAATCCCAATGCTGCAGTAGTTGGTCCAGGTCTCTGTTCTTCTGCATAGAACTGTAAGAGAAATAAGCAAAATAATAAAAAAGTATATGTAAAATTTTAATTATGCAAATAGGTTTGATGCAGATGATGGCTTAAACTGGAAAAAAATATTGTTGGCAGATAAGATTAAATGTATGTAATTTTCCTGGGCTAATTGAAAGCTAAATGAAAACTCCAGCCAAGTTAGCATTTCAACTGAGTGACCTCTCAAACTTCTTCACATGATATATAAAAATGACCCTTATTTACATAAGGTGTTTCAGCTATATAGCAATTCTGAATACCCATGACTTATAAAATGTAAGTAATTTCAATAGAAAATTCCAGGCCAATAAAACCACAGTGCACTAACTACAGATATGCCTATTTCAGCATTGTTATATCCTCATCAGCACAACACAAGCTGAGTATTTGACTAATCTTAAGAAACACAGGGCTGTTATACCCAGGTGATGTCCATTACCATTAGGGTGACTGCAAAATATCCCAGCTAACAAACTAAAAGAAAGAGTGAGAAGGTCACACAGAAAAAACAATCAGTAAAAACAAAATGTAAACTCTGGTGAAGCTAGAATTTCCAATGAGTGACCTCTCAAACCTCTTGTATCAGAGGTACATGGGATATATGCAAATGACACTTATGAACATCAGGTGTATCAGCTATATGGCAATCGCACAGAAAAAAACAATCAGTAAAAACTAAATGAAAACTCCAACCAAGATAGAATTTCCACTGAGTGACCTCTCAAACCTCTTGTATCAGAGGTACATGGGATACATGCAAATGACCCTTATGATCACCATATAGCTGAAACTGATTTACTGAAGTACTGGAGGCCCTAGATTGTACCAACACTGAAATAAAGGCCCCGTCTAGTTAACTGGGAGGGAGGTATGTGAACTGAAAAGGTTATCACTCTATCAAATTTCAAATGATCTGTAATGCACAAGGTATCATCTATAGTGTGTGTGTGGGGGTGTGCGGGTGTATGTGTGTGTGTGTGTGTGTGTGTGTGTGTGTGTGTGTGTGTGTGTGTGTGTGCGCAAATGTGATATTAGTTAACAATTTCTGAGGGGTTTCTTTCCACAGGGACATTTGGTGGGTGATGCCAGATATGCCCTTGAACCTTGGCTAATAGCTCCAATGAAAAATCCACATGACCAAAAAGAGTAAGGTTACAACCATGCCCTATTGAAAACCGGAAACATCACAGAGCATGTGTTTGCGCTACTGAAGTTACAGTTCTACAGCCTAGCTACATCTGTCAAAGCCCTTCACTATGATCACACCATATGTCAAAAATTCTAACTGTCTGTGCTATTCTACATATTATAATATTGAGTAAGCAGATAGAACAGGGTGGAGGTAGACAAGGAACAGAATTCCCAGCACCAGAGGCAGACACAGTTGAGACAGATGAGGAGTCAGAGGTTGAGAAGCATCAGAAGAATGACCATGCCAGATAGAGGCTGGCACAATATGTCATCATTCTATCAAAGAGACAGTGGATGGTACTTAGCTTTACTACTTAACTATAATAGAGCTATAGACATACAGACAATAAAAAAAGATGTATGCATAAGCACCATTCTGTGATTACTGCTGACTGGCTAGTCTGTGCATTAGACATAGGTAGCTCAAGACAAAGAATGTACAAAGGCTTGGGCACTTTCATCATCATTTGCATAGGTGGGAAAGTGAGCTTCACTACATAGCTATACAAGAGATAAACATATATGGACAGTTAAAATGTTGCATAAAAAAAACACCAGACTGTGCTTAACCATGCATAGACTGGCCTCTCTGTGCATCAGACATTGGCAGCCAAAATCAGAATATGTAAAGGGCAGGACACAGTCATCATCATCATCTCTACAGGTGGGTAAGGGATACAGGAGTGCATGCCTTTCATAGGGACGTGTATGACTGTGAGTACTGAGGTGCAGGCAAATATCAGTGTTTGCTCAGTGTAAAGAAGTTGGGGCAGTACTGTGTTGAAGGGCCCAGGTCACTCTGTGTAGGGGATGTGCCTTCAGAGGTGTGCATTTGTGTCTGCAGAGGCACAGCCTGAGTACATTGGACAGCACTGCATCATGGTCTGTTGGACAGGTCCAAAATATGTATATCAGAGGGTGCAGCTTCCCATGGATGCCCCACCCAGGAGGACTGCCTCTGTCAGGAGTTGAACTGGCTGTCCCCCATCCTAGATTAGATGCCAGTGTGCTACTTGAATATGACTGTCATCTGCTAACGGAGGTGTCAGTATGATAATGACTAAAGTCTTGACAATGGCAATAGCCTTTCTTAGGTTCTTAGGTGTAGCATACCCACAGCCAATGCAGCAGTGGAAATTCTAGCATTGTGGGAACAGGACCTCACCCCTTAATGACCTCACCAACTAACATCCTAGGATGTATCAGACGACCAACCTCATGGATGTCTCCTGGACCCTAACAGGTGAACCAGAAAATAGACTGCATTGTGTGTTAATCATCCTTTCTAATGATTCATACATACCATTCATGTAGTCCCATAATTCAGCATGCAATGCCTGGATGAGCATCACAAACCCTGCCAAAGCCCTGGTGGAAGTCACCTGTGCCCCCAAGATGGCCCTACACATATTAGGTGGCAGCTTCTGACATACCAACCTCAGATGTGGTGGCAGTAACCATGCCTCCTGCAAACACCAGTACTGAGTCCCCCATGTGCACCCTCTTTCTGTCAATGGCTAGAGGCACATTCTGTCAAGTCTGTAATTGGGACCACCATACTTTCCTTACCTACAGTATCCCCATCAACTTCTCCATTCACATGTGGTAGTATGCCATGGGTATGCACATGCAGAGAAAGTGTTTCCAAAGTGTGAGGAGGGGATGTGTGGGTCACACTTCCTGTGTCTCACACACACTCTGCAGCTCTAGACTGCACCTGCTCATCCCCATCATCATCATCATCATCCCAGGCTAAGGATCTTCCAACATAAAATATTGATACCAGATAATGCTTCACTTGTGAGTACATAAAAATAAAAAATATCCAGCATAAGTATGCCCAAATAACACAACTGCAAATGATATATTTGCAATTATAAATAAAAAGAAGGTCATATAACCTTTTCTATACCTTGTGCAGATGTTTGTTGTACCTCAGTGCCAGATGTGCCTCATTGCAATATGTAAGATTGGTACAGTAAACAGCAATGTAACTAACTATGTGCTGGGATACTTATAATTGACTCGCAAACATATGCTCGTGAGTATAAAAATGACTCTCAACCTCCATATCAAAATGACTAAGGTCCGTGTTGGAATCATATGTTTACATCATAAAACAATCTCTGAATGATGTGGCCAATAAGCAATAGCTGCTGTGAATCTCTACTAATGGGAATCATCAAAAAGACTGTCTTCCCATTGGTAGAGGTGCACATAACATCCTATCGGATTGTGACATACTTCACCTATGAGAGTACAGATCTTCTGTAGATGTTTTTGGAAACTAAAATGAGTGTGATTACTTCACAAACATCTACTCACGAGAGCATGAACAATTCTTAGTCTCCATAAAAAGAATGGCAGTAGGAATCAACTTAAAACCAAGCCAACATTATTATATGCTTAATTAATGGTTATAAATCAAGTAGATTCAAGGATTCAAGTAGACCACCAGGTTTAAATGAAGTTATATCCATAACATGTATTTTAAAATTAAGAAGCTTGACTAGGTAATATTAGCCTTAGTGTTTGTTTGAGCAAGTAATATAGGAACAGTAGTAAGAGAAAAAATATATACATATACCTTTTAGATGTTAACACACACCAGACCTTTATGTTAATTTTAGAACTTGTATAGTATTAGATGTGTATTTTTACATGCTATGTGAAACACTGTGACATTTATTGAACAAAGGATTTAGAATTTATTGTTTGATTAGTAATATGTAGGATACTTTTTTACCTACATTATTTAAAACTATCCCCCAGATTCTCAAAAGCCTGCACAGACTGCAAGATGAGTGCAGTAGCTCACGCAGGCAATATGTCTGTCATGCAATCCAGGAACAGCTGGCAGGGTCGTGCATGAGAGCTCCAGCACTAATCTTGCACGGACTAAGCCATGGTATTTAAATCACCTAATTTGCTATAGAAATCCATGCAAGTGAGGTGATATTACAATCCAGGAAGCTTGCAATAGTCCGTGCAAGACAAGTGCAATCTGCAGAAATGTACTCGGTTACTAACCGAGTACATTTCTGCAAATTCCAAAATGGAGCTATGACAGTTCCAAATAAAGGCCGCATATTATTGAGTAAGCATGCCAATGGCCAAGTAGAAGGCCATTGGCATTGCAAATCATAAAAATAAATAAATAAAACAACTTTTATTTTTTTTCGCCGATCTTGGCTGTGTAAGCATAGGGCAGCAGTGTGCAAATGGGATTGGGGGGGAAATAATAAAATAAACTGAAAATGACCATTCTAACAAAAATCAGTATTCTGCCATGCAAGTCAATGGCAGGCACAAGACAACTTGGCCAGAGAGTAGTGGTTGCTAAGGGGGGAGGCTTAGTGTGGGACATGTAACTATGCATTAGTAGGCAATACTATGCAAATGAGGAAAAGGTTAGTGAATCCCAGATTTTCCCAGGGTGTGAGGCAGGTCCCAAGAGTGTAAGAGTATAAATAGCTGGGTGAAAGACTAGGATATAGGTGACATCATGGGGGGGTGTCAGGCATACTGTAAGTGGATTGGAGACCTGTGGCTTGAGATTGCTCCTAGGTTAGCACAGCTAAGCTAAAGGTTTGTCTAAACCTGCCTAGCACACTTTACAAAGTGTAAGTGGGTGTATGCGGTGCGCACCAGGTTCTACAGGAAGAAAAAGGAAGTTAAACCAGGAAAAAGCAGCTCTGTGCACATATGAGCACTCTGTTTGTGCGGCACACACATGGGCTTAAACAGGGAGGCAATGGGAAGGGAAAACAGCAGTAGGAAGGTAATCAAGGAGAACTAGCTTAGCTGACAGGTGAAATGTATCAGAATCAGCCAATTACACAGGCAGCAGACCAGCCCAGCCCAGCACACCACTATAAACTATGCAAACACCTTTCCCCCTTGTTTTTCCCAAAAACTCTGCACCACTGGTGTATACAGACTGGAAAATTTTACAAAATGAAAGCAAGAGAAAAAATGTTAGGGGCTGCTTTTGATATCATAAACCATCATGTGCAAGAAGCTGAGGGTGGTGAGGATGTGAATACTGCTGAGCAACCCACAGTAAGGAGACGGAGAAGAATGTACAGACCCAAGGTAACCTACCAAGGGCTACATGAGCTGGAGATAGTGGAGCACTATAGGGTGGACAGGGACCTCCTACAGCAAATTGTTGAGATGTGCCGGCCATGCCTCACACACAGAGCTAACAGTGGAAAACCCATTCCAGTGGATACCAAGGTATGTGTAGGTCTAAGAATGCTAGCTACAGGTACCTTCCAAAGGCCAACTGGGGATATGATGTGGATTTCACAGGCATCGACATCCAGGGTACTCCACCAGTTCCTGGATGCCATGTCAGCACATGTCAATGAGCATGTATATTTCCCCATCAGCCGTGAGGCATTGGCCAGCAATATGCATCTCTTCCACCAGATAGCAGAATACCCTGAGGTAGTGGGTGCAATAGACTGCACGCACATATGCATTAAAGCACCACCAGGTGAGTGGGGTAGGGTCTACATCAACCGCAACGGCTTCCCCTCCATCAACTGCCAGGTTGTGTGCGATGCCCAGGACATAATAATGAATGTGTGTGCTGGCTGCCCTGGAAGCTACCACAATTCCCACATCTGGCATCTGATGCAGCTGTACCAGACATTTGCCAATGGGGAAATCCCACATGGTCACCTAGTGGGGGATGCTGGATACGCGCTGGAGCCATGGCTGATGACACCCATCAGAAATGCACACACACCCGAACAAGAACTCCATAATGATGCAGACGCACAAACACGAATCATAATAGAGCATGTGTTTGGGATGCTCAAGTCATGGTTCTGGTACCTGGACACATCCGGTGGAGCCTTGCAGTACTCACCAACTACATGTACCCAAATTGTCCTTGTATGCGCCATGCTACACAATATGTTCCTGTGGAAACAGCTGCAGCAGGAACAGCATGGGGCAGGGCCACACAGCCGATCACCAGTGCCAAGGACTGCACAGGTGCAGAGTGACTCAGAGGAGGTACAACCTGAGCCTGCTCCAGTAGGCAGAAGGAGGCATGCCCAGTATGCCCTGGCCTTAGCAAAGAGGCAAAGCATAGCACATGCACTGACACAGTAGGGACCTAGGCAATGACACCTCTCTCCACCTCGCACATACAATAAAGGGATGCCAAACATGACACTACTTGTGCTCAACCATGTATAGGGAGTGTACTATGTGCATCTGACATAGGCAGCCCTGCATCACCACCCTCAATACTGGGACACCCATAAGGTAAGTGACTCACACATGCCAGTTGGCGGGGCACATACCCAAGAACAGTCACAGCCAGTAGGATAGGTGTAGACAAACACAAGCAAATGCTGTACTATGGCCTCTGATTGAGCCCCATGGGTAAGCCCTACCCCAGCCCTACACAGACAGACTACAGCAGGTCTGCCAGTTAGATGTCAGTTGTGAAGGCTAGGAAGTCACAAACTAATATGTAGGTAGTGAAAGCTATGATCTGTTGTACAGTGGTATGTCTCTAGCCAGCACAATAGGTAAGACTACAGACTGAAATGGTGTACCTGACATACCAGTACAGTCCTAGCAACTGTGTAAAGGTGTAAGGTGTGCCCCACCATCCTATGTACACTTATAGTAACAATAGGTGTGCCCCCCACCCCTGTCATATATACATCTATAACTTCTGAAAAATATATATATGTATATCTGTATCAGCATATATGTGTATGTGTATCTGTATCCTGGGGATGTTGACGGCTTCCACATATTACATGTCCTGTGGGAATCAGACTGTACTTGTCAGTGTATTGCAGGGCGCAGGTGTTTGGCTGTGGGGGGATGCCTATTCATACAAAACGTATAGTGTGTGGGGCCTCTCAACCCCATTAACAGTGCATGTGGACATTGGTATATTTGTTAATCTGCAATTGCTATCTACAGACGTATGGCCATATATACCTATATAGATATATTTATCTGTTAACAGATATATAGTTATATGTGCATAGATAGCGATATATATGTATATAGGGGTAGTAAAACAATATATATATTTGAATATATGGGTATGTTGTATCTGTTAAGGTTGCACTATAGTTACACACACAAACATCTCAATGTTGGTAAACATTCTTTGCACTGTTACATGACAGGACTGGCTGATATGTTTCGGAAACATTGAATATCTGTGTGCTTGTCATGGCTTAGTGGTACATCGGTTTGTCTAGGGTGTGCAGGGTCCTTGGTTTGAGACTTGCCAGAGTTGTTTAATTTGTTGCTGGCCAGAACACGTCCCATTGAATAGAGAGTGATTAAGGCACTGTAAAGCAGTTGTAAGCAGGGTTATGTGTTCTGCCCAGCAACAAAATAAATATGTCCTGCAAGGCTCGTACCCAGGACCCTCCACATCATACACATAGTGATTTACCACTAAGCCATGGCAGATATGCATAATCATGATGATTCCACATACATATCATGCAGCTCAGGTATACATTACTACAGGGAATGTATTCCACCATGTAGATGTATTTGTGTGTGTATATATATTCATCATTGAATGGCTATAACATATACATATATATATATATATATATATATATATATATATATATATATATATATATATATATATATATATATATATGTATATGGCAATATATACAGATATACATAGATACGCATACAGCCAACTATATATATGTATATAGCCACATGTCCACATGTAGACAGCACTAGGAATGCATATATGTCAGCATATATATGGCTCACCTTTCAAAGGGAGAAATCCATCTGTCCAGAGGCTGGTAGGCCTAAAGTATGTTCTCAACATTGCAGAACCCTGCAATACATGCATAGAATGTGAAATGTGCGAATGTCAGTATGCATTCGCTCATTGCAGATTAGGCAATTTGGTTGCGGATGTCACTAAAGTGGGGATGGGAAATAATTGCCTATCCCCACTGTAGTGCACATTAGGAGTTTGTATATCACAGTAGGGGGGTTGTGGGGGGCCCGGCCCCACAGAGGGGGGTGCAGGAAGTCATGCCCCCCACAGTTACGATATGTATTCCAACTTGCAGTTCGAGTGCCAGCGAATGTTCCTGTAGAACTGCAGTTCTCTCAGCTGTGGTGCAGTAAGAAATTACAGGTTAGTCCTTTCTGTTTGCAGAAATGGCCATTCAAAGGAATGATTGTCCCCCTGTCAAAGGTGAACACATATATATCAATATAGGCATATACGTACATATATCTGTAGATGGAACTGGGAACGTAACCACAACATATATGTCCAAATGCACCATTGATGGGTTTGAGACCCAAACAACATACATCTGGCATGGATAAGTACCCCCCTAGCCAGATACATCTGGCCTGCAATACAATACCAACCTTAGCAGATCCTATAAGCAGGACCCTACACGACGAGGGCAGTATATGTTAACAGTACTCCATTCCCACCTGTAGGATATAAGGCTGGCATTACTAACATATCATGCATTACAGTCAAGTGGCATGTCATGCTTGGGGGAACCCTCTGGGCAGGTGCAGTAAGTAGATGGGATCCCTCATACAATCAAATAGCCCTACACCTGAAAATGGTTTCACCAATGTTGGCAAGGACATCCACAACCCCACCATGTCAGCTGGGAACTACCACCCAGTAGCCTGATGACCATGGTCTGCAGGGACTTAGAACATACCAACAATGACTCATGACCAATGTCACTGGTTATCTCAACACATGGGACCCTGTCAATGTTGGACTTGTCAAAGGCAGAAAATACAACCAGAACCCGGTATACCTCCTCAACCCAATCATGACAGGTGTAGATGAGGGCTAGGAGGTGCACAACGCCTTTGTACATCATAGCAGGTTTTTGTACACCATCTCATATGTAGGAATGTGTGTAGTTGTTACGGGATCTACCTCCATTCACAGGATATGTTTCCACCAGGACTGCTTGGCATATGCCAACATACCACAGGCGCCATCCAGTGGACATAAAGTCCTTCACAGGTCATAGATGTGTCAATGCCCTCCTCCACATTGTTGAGGGGTGCAGCACTACTGTGGTTGCTATAATTCACTGGGTGTGGCTGTTGTGGACACAACTGCCATAATTGCAGTTACCGTTGCATCTATCCTCCCACATAGCTGTCTGTAATAATGTACAGTGTATGTAATCAGGTTATTAGTTGTTGTCTACACTATTCACAGTAGTTGAGTGCCTCACACCCTCCTAAGGGTAGGGCTATGCCATCGGCATTGGCACACACGTGTTACTTAGGTGAGGATTGCAGTAGAGTGGGGAGAGGGACATACACCCTGCTGTTAGCATGTTCAATTCCATCCACATTGCAGACTGCATATATAGCACTGTGTGGTTGTGCCTATCCTGTCTTGGTGGGATTGCTTGTGTAACAGATGTGTTACCTGCACAGGGGCATACCTCCATGTGTACAGTCCTGTACCTGTACTGCATCCTAACCAAAGGCACTGTGTGTTGTACCCAGCCATGGCATGTGTACGACCCACTACACTTACTGGTGTCCACTGTAGATGGCCTGCTGACACCACTACACCCATCAGCCATGTGGCACATGGACAAACACAACACAATCTGAACAGATATTGGTGACAACAATACAACATTGTTAATTAAAGCTAGGATGCATCATGGCTGCACAACTACACCTTCCAAGATGTTAGCATTTCACTTTACTGCTGACAACATGCTACACAGCATTCCATTGCTACACTGTTGTACAGTCAACCTGTGCATCAGAACCATGTTAGCCTATCCCTGCATCAATGTTACAGATGCCAGGCAGTGGCACAGGTATCATCATATGCACAGGGTGTGTTGTTGGTTTGCCAGAGGCCTAGGCTGAGCCATACAATTGACAACATGTGTGTGTGTGAAGGGGCTGAGGATTGTTATGGGCCACTGGTGATGTTGTGTGTGCAGGTATGTGGTTGCCCTAGGTTTGTTGTTTATGTGTGTGTGTCTGCATGTACACAGTTCCTCCATGTGGCTGCCCTATACAGGGAATTTTGGGACAGCTGCAGGCTGTACCTGGCAGGGTTTACAGTTCACCGTCTCTGGCCATGGACACAGGACCTGTGCCTGGCAGGGGTGCTACAGGCAGTGTCAGGTATAGAACCAGACTGAGTACTGTCCCCGAGTTTGACAGACATCCACTGTATCCAGGTCCCTCCTGGGACTAGCCAGGGCCATGTGCATGTGGTCTGCTCTGATGGGTTGTGGACAGCCTCCCCAGTGCTGGGGCTGGTACTGCCACTACACGAGTGGCTGTGACTGTTTGGACATCCATGGCGACCTCCAGCTGCTGGTGTTGCTGGCATACGTCCATGAGGCCATCACAACCCTCCCGCCTTGTCCTGATGCATGGACATGACATTTTGGATGAGTTCCAATGTCTCACCCCACCGTCTATCCATGACCTCGGTGTAATTACAGATGGCACCTGCTAGGTCATGGATGCTGTCAGTTACAGAGGTTTGATGAGCCCTCTGTGCCCTTAGACCCTGCCTGGTGTACCGTTCCTTATGTGCCTGTGCCTCCATTACAGTCTGTAACATGCGTGTAGTTGAAATAGGGATTGCACGTCTGCCAGTTGCATGATGACCAGCAGTGCTCCTACGAGCACCCCTGCACATCTGCCTAAGTGATACCCCGCCAGACATCTGGCTATGGCTGCTGTGTCATGACACATGTGCCATAGATATCACACTGTTCTGGCCCATGCCAACTGTAGGCTGTCCCTCAGCTAGGGCCAATGGTGATGAGGTGTATAGAGGTAGTGTGACTGTGTGCATGGATGGTTTGGTGGTGTGAATACATGTGGGTTGTCAATTGGTGGCCCAGCTGCAGACCCTGATGACCCTTCCTGTGCCTCAACACACCTATCTTCATGGTCACTGTCTGTATCAGTGACATCAAATTCCCTGCAGGGGGGACCCAGCCCCACCTCACCACCTGTGAGGGGAAAACAGGGAACAGACTGTAAGACCTGTACAACATTGCTAAACAGTAAATACATACACACACACACACACACACACACACACACACACACGTGTGTGTGTGCAGACACAGCCACACAAACAGACATACACACATACAGTTGACATACATGGCAACCCATACACTACACCAGACAGCACCTACAGACAGCTCCCGCAACCCCATAACACACACAATAGCAGGTGATGATGCAGTACAGTTTCACACACATACCTGTAATTACACAGCATGCAGGACATGTGGGGCTGAACAGCATGCAGTGCAACTGTAATCAATCCTCGTTACCAACATTA
>NC_056728.1:796820144-796837644 GCF_019279795.1 Protopterus annectens | reverse complement strand
AATGCCCCTTTTGGGATGTACCTTACCAGACACCTGCAGCAACTGGAAAGACCCCAAAAGTATCTCACCAAGAGGATCAAAGGGCTCAAACAGATGCCATGTGCTGCCCGGTTAAAGAAACTCCAGCTCTACTCAGTGGCATACCATCTGCTCAGAGGCGATCTGTGCCTGACGTATAAAGCCATGTCCAACCCGGAATTAATGGACATGCTGCACCTCAGAAAATCCAAATCCCATCGAGCTACGCGCTCGAGAGACTTGAACCTCAGCACTGAAATAAATAGGACATGCTGGAGGGACAGATTCATAACCCAGATGCTCCCTTCACTCTGGAATAAAATCCCAGTCCAGGTTAGGCAGAGTCCCTCATTGACTCTCTTCAAGAGGAATCTTGATGAGTGGATGGGAGATAGTAGGTTTACCTCAGGTATCACTTCTGTGTCACTGTTAGACAGAGGCATAGTATACTAACCTCGAAAAAGGGCATAGCAAAATTAATTTAAAATGGGTGGCGAAAGCCAAACACACTCTGGCTATGCTTATAAATGCCCTAGGGCAGATAGCCTAGTATGAACCTATGAACCTATGAAACTATATATATATTGACATACACACACATATATCTGTCTGTATACACACACACACATATATATATATATATATATATATATATATATATATATATATATATATATATGTATATATACATATACGCATGTATGTGTAGATATCATTTTGTGTTGTTTATATACCTATATGAATGTATAACTGTCTGAGATTCTGTGCACATACACAGCTGTGAATATGTATCACACATATATGTATCTGTATGCAGGGTGCATATGAACATCTGTACCACGCTCATGTACCCTCTTTACTTCACAGCTGAAGTGTTCTGCCTTGCTACAACACAGACAGGTATCACATGTGAACACAGACTAACATTATGGGGGTATATATGGTGACAAACCTTAGATAAGCATATTACACTACTATGGCAGTGTGGACTTGCTATGCTACACTTTAACATGACTGTCCTGCAAGTGGTGTGGTCTCTCACCCATGTGTCTATCATGGCAGTATTAATACTCCCACCAACCATTGGCCACAGTTATTTACAGAACACAGATATCATGGGTCACATCCTTGCCATTCACTGCTGGTCTGCACATTTGACAGGAATGTCCCACTGCCCACAGGGACTAATACTGCTGTCCAGTGCAGTTGTTGAGCACAACATCATTACAGGAATGTGTACTGATGGCACATATATATCCTTTCATAGTATACATCCTATTATTCTATGCCATATACTACATGCCAGTAAATGCATATCTGTTTCACATACCTGTTATGTTGTTTCCACTGTAACACTACCCTGAGCTTTGTAAACCTTCTTGAAGTGTTTTTTTTCTCTCTCTCTCTCAGTCTCTCCAGAAGAGTGATTGAGCTGGTTTGAATAGATTGCAGCATGCTTTTGTTGGTATTGCACATGTTTAGGTGGTAGCCTCTGCACCAGTCAGTGTCCACCAGGTGCTAATTGCATGCAGCCTGCTGTGTAATACTTCAGATAACCACTGTCATGGCAACCCTGTACTATAAATTACTGCCTTCTGTGGGTGTTGTCCCTTCACCTTTACAGTATGGAAGACATCCTTCCTGTGTGTGGACATCAGTGTTACAGACAGCAGGTAGCAATACCTTTTACAGCAGAACCTGCCGACACAGGCCAAATCCACATTTGGGTAAGGTTCCAGACCTACAGACAGCGTGAGTAGTGTTGTTGTGTGCAATCTATCTTGCTGTTCTTACAGGGTTTCTGTGTACATGGTACTTTTTCATGGAATGTTGTCTGTCTGCATAGCTCTCAACTGTGGGCCTATCCATACGATACCACATGGATTGGCTGTTACATTTTATTTGTGCACCACACAGATATTGTCCCAAATATATCTGTGGCATTCTGTCTATTGAGTGCTATCAGTACATGGCTACATCCATTTGTATTTCAATGTTGTATCCCTGCATAAGGGTATGCTGCAACTAATCCTCTAACACCAGTAATTTCCAGGCAGTGTAGCAGCACTAATGCAAATATGGCCCTATGTTCCTGCCTCTATCCTCCACATATATAGGTTCATAGGTTCATAGGTTCATACTAGGCTATCTGCCCGAGGGCATTTACAAGCCTAGCCCATAGTTTTGTGGCTTACGCCACCCCTTTAGTATGGGGAACTATACCCATTATTTTGCTGTGCCTCTGTTGAGCAGTGACACTGAGGTAATCCCTGGGGTATATCTGTGATCTCCCATCCATTGGTCAAGATTTCTCTTGAACAAGGCCAGCGAGGTGCTCTGCCTCACATATACCGGGATTTTATTCCACAGCATAGGGAGTCTTTGGGTGATGAATCTATCCCTCCAGCACATCCTATTAATAGCCGTGTCGAGGTTTAAGTCTCCCGCCCTTGTGGCTCTGACGGATCTAGATTTTTTGAGGTGAAGCATATTCATCAAATCTGGGTTTGACATGGCCTTGTATGTTAGGTAAAGGTCACCTCTGAGCAAGAGGTAAGTGACTGAATAGAGCTGGAGTTCTTTCAGTCGGGCAGCATAGGACAGATGTTTGAGACCCTTTATCCTTTTGGTGAGGAACTTTTGTGGCCTCTCCAGCTGCTGCAAGTGTCGGGTCAGATACATTCCGAATGGGGCATTGTACTCAATCATTGGTCTGATGAGTGATGAGTATAGGGAGACTATGACCTCCCTTGATCTAGATGAGAATCCCTTCATGATAAGGTGGGCAATGTAGAAGGTCTTCCTAACTACTTTAGCTACATGGGTGTCGAATGACAGACTACTATCAACCTGGGTCCCCAGGTCCCTGATAACTTCTTCTGTGCTCAGTGGATTGCCACCTATTTGGTAGCTAGGGGTAACCTTGTTTTCGAAGGGTATGACTATGCATTTTTTGGCATTTAACTTTAGGCCATTGCTCTGGCACCAGTTATCCATTTCTGTGAGACCCTTCTGAAGGATATCTGTGTCAGATGTGTTTTCTACTATGGCGCCCAGTTTGCAGTCATCTGCAAACTTTGTCAGCCATAACCCTCCTGTGTTTGCTTGTACTTGGAAAAGTAGATGCCAAACAAGAGTGGGCCCAGGACTGAGCCCTGTGGTACACCACTTGTGACAGGCTTTGAGTCTGACATGGCGCCAGCAACTCTGACCCTGTGGGTTCTGTCACTCAGCCAGTTTGCAGCCCATCTTGTGATGTATGGGTTAACATTTAAGCTGATGAGTTTTTCAATGATACCCGAGTGGGGTATTGTATCGAAGGCCTTCGCCAGATCGAGGTAGGCTGTATGGACTGCCTTTCCTCATCAATGGCTTTGGTGACTGTTTCGAAAAAGTCAACCAAGTTTAGAAGGCATGATCTGCCTTTGACAAAGCCAAACTGGGATGGATCCAAAGTCTGCAAATTCCCTATGTCTTTATTTATGAGGTCCATTATGATCCTCTCCATGGCTTTGCAGATAAGGCTTGTCAAGCTAATGGGCCGGTAATTTCCAGGGTCGATGGAGGCACCGCCTTTGTGAAGTGGGACCACAGTTGCAGTGCGCCACTCCCTGGGTACGTATCCAGAGGTAAGACTATGATTAAACAGCTGTCCTAGCTGTGGGTTTAATTCCTCGTTGAGTTTGTGGAGCACACAGCTGGGGACACCATCAGGTCCCATGGATGCTGTGTTTTTTGCTTTGGAGAGAGCAGTTCTCACTTGGGCATTGGAGATGTTTGGGGGGCTGCAATCGCTTGGTATAGATATCTCTCCTTTTGGGGAGGGGAAGTTTGCACTGAACCTATCAGCCAGTATGTTGGCAATGTCTGTAGGATCAGTAATCTTCACATCATTTTGAACTAGTTCTGAGCATATCTGGGAGTTTCCTCCCAGGTTTCTAACATAGCTAAAGAAGGCCTTATGATTGTCTTTTGAGTCTTTAGCTATTTTTCCTCTCAAAATTTGCTTTGGATGATTTTATGAGAGCTCTTAGTTTTTTACTTATAGTGATCAAGGGTGTCTTACCTTTTAAGGATTTTGCTCTATCTTGTAGTAGCTTCCTCCTTTTGTTGTAGAGTTTGTTTATGGCTGGGGTCCACCAGAGTGGACGCTTGCCTTTGGTACAAAGAGTCTTTGTTTTGCTTGGGATTGCCTTATCCATGCAGTCCTGCAGGTGCTGGTAGAAGGCATTTGTAAGTGATTCAGCGGCTTGAGTACTGTTTTCCGCCAGCTCGGGGCCTTAAAGGAGACCACACTAGTCTTTAGAAGTGTGAAGTCGGCTTTCGAGAAGTTCTTTACTGTGGTCTTTTTATTTCAGGTGGGGTGGGATGTGGACCTCCAGCGAGATTAGTTTGTGATCTGATCTCACCAGTGAGGGGTATACTTCCGGTGTTGAACATTGTGCTCCCATGTTCGTGATGATGAGATCAAGTATGTTTTCTCCTCTTGTGGGGATGGTGACTAGTTGTTCCATGGCATTTGAGTTTATGAATTCCAGGAACTTTTGGGCTAGGGTGTTTGGGCTTGAGTAGTGTTCCCAGTCTATATTAGGGTAATTGAAGTCACCTAGTATGATGGTGTTTGGTGATACATTTATCCCTCTAGTGTTTTCAGGAAGGCCATGTGAGGTTCCTGAGTTTGTGAGGGTGGCCTGTATGCCAGTCTTTGTCCTGCTGTGATACAGGAAGGGTTGTTAGGTAATGGCCTATCATTATTTACCACTAGCATTACTGCTATCAATCCAGTCATGTCATGGACTCCCACACCAACTGTTAGGCCATGTCCATATATATGGGGGCAACAGCTGGAGAACACATTTGTGCCCTTGTACATTCCTGAGGTAAGTGTGTGGTACACAGTGTTCCTTGCCCTTGTACAGCCTTTTATGGGGGGGGGGGTTCTATACCATTAACCTAGGCTATGGCACCTTTCCAGTGATATAACTGTTAAGTAGAGGGTCATTCAGTGCGATAGTGAGGTGTTAGGTTAAGCAATTATACGTACAAGATACTGTGACATTAACACAAGTGCTACTTTCCCCCTTGGGCTTGACTACAGGGTATAATTGGAGGCTACTGAACTACATCTATAATTGTTGATTGTTACGTATCCTGAAGGCGAATCCTGTTCCTACTGTTGTACTAACTGAAGGCCTTGGCCTAGACAGCATAGTATGGTATATATACACATTGCTTGCATCTACTGTTTTGTGCGGGCCTTACCTTCATGACTGATTACATATTTCAAACCTTATTTGGTGTCAGTACTGGCATACATTATTGTATAGTACAGGAATAAAGGTTATCTATGTATGCATACCTGTGTGTCATGTTATGTCCTTTGAATTGTGGGTGGGTATATGTTTAATGTCAGTATTCTTATTTGTGGGAATGGTTGCCACACTACACATTTCACAGATGCCAGTTGAAGGGCTTGTGGCTGAGGGATATACTTTACACCCAGAACTTCCACACTACTTCTACATATGTATGGCTACTGATACCTTTTGTGTGTGTACATGTGTTTGTACCTATATATATATCTCATATGGATATATATATATATATATATATATATATATATATATATATATATATATATATATTTCTGTAAATATATATATATATATATATATATATATATATATATATATATATATATATATATATATATATATATATATATATAGCTATATATATACATATATATATATATATATATATATATATATATATATATATATATATATATATATATATATCTTCTTCTTTCGACTGCTCCCGTTAAGGGTCACCACAGCAGATCAACTGTTTCCATTCCTTTCTGTCCTCTGCATCTTGCTCTGTCACACCAACCACCTGCATGTCCTCTCTCACCACATCCATAAACCTTATCTTAGGCCTTCCTCTTTTCCTGTTACCTGGCAGCTTCATCCTTAGCATCTTTTTCCCAATATACTCTGCATCCCTCCTCAGCACATGTCCAAACCAACGTAATCTTGCCTCTCTGGCTTTGTCTACAAACCATCCAACCTGGGCTGAGCCTCTAATATACGTATTCCTAATCCTGTCCATCCTTGTCACACCCAGCGCAAATCTTAACATCTTCACCTCTGCCACGTCAAGCTCTGACTCCTGCCTTTTTGTCAGTGCCACTGTCTCCAACCCATATAACATAGCTGGACTCACTACCCTCTTGTAGACCTTCCCTTTCACTTTTACTGGTACTCATCTGTCACAAATTTCTCCTGACACTCTTCTCCACATACTACATCCTGTCTGCACTCTCTTCTTCACCTATCTTCCACATTCACCATTACTCTGAACTGTTGATCCCAAGTACTTAAACTCATCCCCCTTCAGCACCTCTACTCCCTGCATCCTCACCATTCCTGTATCTTCCCTCTCATTCACACACATATATTCTGTCTTAGTCCTGCTGATCTTCATTCCTCTTCTCTCTAGAGCATATCTCCACCTCTCCAGGGTCTACTCTACCTGTTCCCTACTCTCACTATAGATCACAATGTCATCTGCAAACATCATAGTCCACGGGGACTCCTGCCTGATCTCATCTGTCAACCTGTCCATCACCATTGCATATAAGAAAGGGTTCAGAGCTGATTTTATATATATATATATATATATATATATATATATATATATATATATATATATATATATATATATATATATATATATATATATATATACACATCTAAATATATGTATGTATCTATATACAATTGCTGTTATATGATTATTTGTGTCATACATTAATATATATATATATATATATATATATATATATATATATATATATATATATATATATATATATATATATATATATATATATATAGATATATATATATAGTTGTCTGTCTACATTTACAGATATATCTGTCCATATGTCCTTGCATGTTAGGATCATATTTTGGCCTGCTCCTCCTTCACTTGGCAATTGTCATGGATGATCGCAGCATTGAAGTCAGTAACTAGTGGCAACACTTTTGTGTTTCAGACTTCATCTCCTTCTACATATGTGTTCTAATACATATGTGTGTAGCTAGCAACATTTTAAGTGTAACAGAGCATTAGGTGACATACATCCCTATTTGTACCCACAGTATGGCATACTTTGTCCGGACTTCTTGCATTAACGGGTTATGTGGTGTGATAATAATACATTTCCTGTACTGTTGACTGATTGTGCTGCAGGATATGTTTGTGAAAAATTCCAGTTATCTGTATCTGCTATGGCTTAGTGGTAAATCACTTTATGTATTGAGTGCAGTGTCCTGGGTTCGAGCCTTGGAGAGGCAGTTTATTTTGTTGCTTATCAGAACAAGGGACGGTGGCTACAGAGTGATTAAGGCACTTTTACGCAGTTGTAAGTGGGTTTGCGTGGGATTGCACAACAGTAAGCATTGCTGATCTTCGGTTACAGTTTATTACACTCAGTTAGCTTCTACTTTGCTTCATCTGTGTAGGCAATGCTTACCCCCCCGCAAAAACACTTAAACACACTTACTACTGCTTTTTTGTGCTTAAACCTGTTTACTACTGCCTAAATTCATTATGACACTGACAATTCATATGTGCGTTTCATGCAGTACTCCAGTTCACATTTAAATGTTATTATGTAGGTTTTACGGCAAAAATATGCACACATATGTTCATATACAGATTTCACATGGAAAATTATTTGTGCTGCAGTGGGACTTAAACCAGGAATGCCTGCTCATTAAGTGGGTGCTCTAACCACTACACTATTGCTATGCTGCTTCATTTGCATATATACCCCTATACCCATGTATCCTACTTCCCCAAACACCCACCCTGACACTTCACTGACACATCAGTCATCCATTATCAAGTTGGAAACACGTGTGTCCACCCCATTACACAACGGCCAATCCCTACTCCTCTGGACCCATCCCATGGGTTGACACACTCCACATGTCCTCAGACATCCCAACCTTTTAGTCCACAAACATTGGTGAAATGAGTGACCAATAGGACACTATTCCCAATTTTTGGGTTGTCCCACCTGGGACACACGTCTTTATTTCAGGATTAGACTCTATACTTCATTACTTCATTACTACAGTTAACAAGACACTAAAATAAATTAATAACTCAGATTATATGATAACGCACACTTTACTCATGAAAACCAATGATGTACGAGTTCGGCAACATTATATTAAAAATAGGACCGGTTTAGTGATTGGCACTGATGTAGCCAGCAAATCACAGGACTGATTCAAATATTTCATAATGGGAAAGTCCTCACATTTTATTTTTTTGAGAACAGCACTAACTTTGAAACATAATACACAACTCTGAATTATTGCAGATTCGTCCCTTCCCTCATCTTCTCGTAACTCTAATACTATAGTACTGCAATATGCAATGGAGACAGAACAACAACATATTTTGCCTTGGAATTTTATATCCCAGCAAAATTGTGCAAATGTCGCAAAGAAATAAATATATATATGGATGACAAGCATTTCTTGACAGTCTAAGTAAGGCCTGCACTGTTACAAAGGCCATGCATTTTGCATGAAATTGAATTGGGATATATAAGCCACAGTGCAGAGAAGGGGGTCACCATCTTTTCTGTAATGGACTATAAATAAATGTTTATTTAATATCTGTTAACCGAGTATGCAGACTGTTCCAACGAGTCAGGACTCCATTCAGTCATGACTTGAGCCTTAGAGGCCAAACAACACAACTAAACATACACGAGAATCATACCTCTCAACCTCTTAATGTAACAAATCTAGCCAAAGCCAAATATAATTCGGGGTGGGGGGGCAAAGATTGGGACATACTGGGATCAATTCAATAGCTCTGCTTGACAGATGCTCAGTATAATGATAAATGGGGCGGTGTAAGCCGACACACCTTGGCTAGGCTTATAAATGCCCTTCTGCAGATAGCCTAGTACCTATCTATGAACTTATTACATTTATGGTTGTGCACAGCCTATTATTCTATCTACAGTCATAGGTTCATAGGAAGGTACTAGGCTATTGGCCCTAGGGCCTACATAAGCTTAGCCAAATGGTATCCTGGCTTTTGCCAACCAAGAAAATTATTTTCCTTTGCCCCTGTCAAGCAGAGCCACAGAAGTGATCCCCGGGGTGAATTTCCTTTCTCCCATCCAATCATCAAGATTTTTCTTGAAGAGCACTAATGAGGAGCTTTGTTTGATATAGATAGGTAGTTTGTTCCAGAGTATGGAAAGTCTCTGGGACAGGAATCTATCTCTCAAGCATGTTCTGTTTATTGTGGTGACAAGGTTTAGGTCCCTGGAGCGTGTAGCTCGGAGGGATTGGGATTTCTTTACGTGGAACATATCCAACAGCTCTGGGTTTGACATAGCTTTGCATGTTAAGCAGAGATCACCTGCCATTCTCCAGTTGCTATCCCAGCCATAACACACCTCCACACATTGCCCTCTCCCCAGCATTAGGGATCCTACACGTATGTTGTCTCAACCCATGTATCATCAGGCTCTCCCGAACATTTAGTCCTTGAACATACCTGCCCTGGCTTGTGTAATGGTCGGAAGTCCAAACAACCAGCAATTTTTGGGTAGTCCCACCAGGGACTACCCTGTAATTGTTTGTAAGGTAGACTTAGCAGGTCGACAATGTTACTCCCACTGGTAGTATCCTGCCTGTGATTTGTGAAGCAGTGATTTGCTCACCCCTGTCCAGCTTGATATGACATAAGATGACAGCATTACATAATACAGGTGTTTCTGTTGTTTTCCTTCTCATTCTTTTTGTATGCTTTATTGTTACGATGTTGATTCTTCATAGATTTATATATATATATATATATATATATATATATATATATATATATATATATTATATCTGTACATACACACGCACATACATCTACATAATTATATACATTTCCTATGCTGTTGCATGACTGTGCTGGATGATATGTCTGTGATAACATCAGATTTATGTATATCTGCCATGGCTTAGTGGTAAATCACATTGGCTGTGGTGTGCCGAGGTTGTTTATTTTGTTTCTGGCCAGAGCACAGGCCATTAGATACAGAGTGATTAAAGCACTTTTAAGCAGTTGTGAGCAGGTGTGTGCAGGTTTGTGCAATGGTAAGCAGTGCTAACTTCCGATTACAGTTTCTTAAATTCAGTTAGCTTCTACTATGCTTAATGTGTGTAGGTACTGCTTACATGCATGCAAACGCACTTTAACATGCTTACTAGAACTTATTTATGTTTACTACTACTTATTTGTTCTTAAACCTGCTTACTAGTGCCTTATTCATTATGACACTAACACTTTAATTAAATTGAATTAATTAAACATTAATGCAGAACTCCAGTTCACATTTACATGTTATTATGTAGGTTATACAGCATAAAGATGTGAAAATATGTTCATATACACATTCCACATGGAAAATGATATGTGCTGCAGTGGGATTTGAAACAGGAATGCCTGTTTGTTAGGCCAATGCTCTAATCACTACACTATTACTGTGCTGCTTTACTTGCATATATATTCCTTGTTATCCTCTTCAGCCTTTTCTGCTGCTTTAACCATAGCTAAGCGATGAGAAAACCTGTGCACCTACAGTTAGCTGTACTTAAAAAAAAAACATACAAGGGTTTCTTCATTTTATTTCAGTGTACTGTTGCTGTTGAAAACATGGGGACTGTTGGTGGGGATATGCGGAAACCTATGAGTGGTCTCTCTCATTTATTTACACTTTCTTCTGCTCTACTTTGCAGGGGCATGTTTATTCAGAGAGCTCTGCTCTCAGTCACGGCCTGTGCACTCGTCCACGCTCAGTGTAGGATTTGGAGCTCAGGCAGCATGCCTTCATTTATATGAATGGTGCACTACCATCCTCCTCTTAAACTGCTGCTTACGTGCAGGACTAATTTAGTCCTGCATAGCAGATTAGTAAATCCTAGGGTATGTCTTGTATATGGAAGGGACATGGTAGGTTCATTGTGCTGTAACTGGTTAGAATTAATTAATGAGGATGTGTTTTTTATTATATTAAGAGCTGTTTTTAAATGATCCTTGTCTGATGAAGTCTGGCTATTGAGCTGGACGAAAAGCGCTTTACGTTTATTTTGTTTTTGTACTATTTTTTATTGTATTTATTAAACCTGTGGACTGCAGTTTATCGTTTCCAGTGGTGGTGGTCTTAGTTTGTCTCTGCTTTTTGTTTTGGGTTATAAATCATCGACCGTCAGGGACTGGGTTAAGAAGTAAAGGATACACACTTCCGCTATGGTGAAGTATGCCACAATCCGATAGGATATGTGTACCTCTACCATTGGGAAGACAATCTTTTTGATAATTCCCATTGGTAGAGATTCACAGCAGCTATTGCTTATTGGCCACATCATTCAGAGATTGTTTTACAATGTAAACATATGATTTCAACACAGACCTTAGTAATTTTGATGTGGAGGTTGAAAATCATTTTTATACTTGCAAGCATATGTTTGCGAGTCAATTATAAGTATGCTAGCACCTAGAAATACCCGTATGGTCTATACTTACTCCTGTGAGGAGTTTATTTTTAGTAGTGAAGTGTGCCATAATTAGATACGATGCTAACTGTGCCTTTACCAATGGGAAGGAAGCTGTTTTAGTTAATCCTATTGGTTGACATTTATATCAGTTGTTAGCTACTGGCTGCTTTAGGTATAGATGGTATTTTCAGCTTGATAATATGCTCTCAAATATATGATTCCAACACAAATTTGAGATTTTCAATAATTTTAGATGTCAACATTTTTTATGCTTTATATGTTTTGGAATAAGAACATGAATGTATGTTTTAATGTTATCTTTCTATGTTTCTTAAAAAGTCCAGTTATTGTTTGTTTTTAGATAGAGTTTGCCAACCAGAAACATGTTTTTAGAGAGTCTTGATAGGCTGTTATTATTCAAATGTTGATCCCGATTGGGTAAAATGTATGACTTTATGACTGGTTAGGAAGGTTAGCTATGATCGTTAGTTATGTAAATTCAGAGTTTAGGTTCAATTACTTGTTATTTTTGATTGTACAATTATTCAGCCATTTTGACTATATAATCACTGCGATTGATGTATCCTTTGAATGGTCTGAAGAAGCATCTTTGTGTTGTGAAAGCACTTTCCTTTGTTCTAACGTTTTTTATTTTTATTAAAGTTTTCTGTCTCTACGCAGAGTGGTGTTGGATGTTAATGGAGTTTACATATTTTGCTTTACACCACTGAGTTGCTATCAGTGTTATTTCTCATTTATTTTTATTTAATATTTCAGTAACAATCATCGGTATACATGCAATGATATGGAAAATATTCCAGTAACAATCTCGGGTATACATTGATTTAGGTCTTCATCTTACACAGCCAGTATTTATTCACATTATCAGTTGTTAATATGTTGCAAAATTAGATAAGCACACTGCACATATACCTACAAAAGGACTGAGGGGAAAATAATTTGTGTTCAAACGTTGTCCAAGATTTGGAAAAGAGCAATCTCATTAACTCTATGTGAGCAATGATAAATGACAGTTCTTATCTTAAGGCAAAAGGGTTAGAAAAACACTTCAGCTGCACATATAATTTGCTGACCATTGTACAAGCGAACTTTCCCTCAAGGCATGACAGTTGGCAGTAAGAATATCCGCATACATTGACACTGTTAGTTTAACTGTAACAGCCTATATGGCTAATTTTATTCTTGATGTGATATTTATCATGGCAGTAAAGTATGTGGTGGATCTTGATCCCCTGATTACTGAAGTCTGTTTAACAGTGTTCATTTTGTAGTCTTCCTTACTGTTGCAGCACTACATGTAAAAATGTATTGTCTGACATGTGTTTTATAAGTTCTGTGGCATCTGTAACTAGTAGACAGGTCAAGAAATTATGAATTAATGAGGATTTGAAATGTTCATTATAGTAATTAGGACTCATCTTGATTTTTTTTAATCTTGCCATGTGCACATGCTCTGGAACAAACTACATCAAGTGAAATACCACCGATGTCTTATTATTAATCATCTTATACTGAAATCACCGTTGAGCATTTATTCTCACCTGAAAACAGATGGAGGAAGACAACTACATTTCACATCCTAATGTGCTACTAGAGTCATGACACATACCTCCGGATTTACTATTCCTCCATGCAGGATTAGCTTAGTCCTGCACGGAGGCGGCCGTTTAGGAGCAGGACAGCAGTGCGCCATGCATAGTAATGAGGCACGCTACCTGAGCTCTTAATCTTACATGGAGCATGTAAGAGTGCAGGGGGGATGTCTGAGAGCAGACCTCTCAGAATATACATGCCTGCGTAATGAAGAATAGCAGAAAGGGGTAAGAAATGAGTGAGACCACTCATAGGTGTCCGCATATCTCCACCAACAGTCTCCCTTGTGTACAAAAGCAAAAGTATACAGAAATAAAATGAACAAACCCATTTTTTTAAAATCCAATTAAAGATAACCATAGGTGTATGGGTGTCCCATCACTTAGCTATGGTTAATACAGCTTAAATGCCTGAATAGGATAATAAAGAAAATATATGCAAATGAAGCAGCATAGCAATAGTGTAGAGGGCAGAGCATTTAACTTACGAGCAGCCATTCCCTGTTCGAATCCCACTGCAGAGCATTCCATTTACCATAGCAAAGCACATTATGACAAATATTTTTGTTGCATAACCCACTAAATAACATATATTTATGAACTGGAGTACTGCAGTAAAAGCACATGTGAGGTGTCAGTTTCATAATGAATAAAGTACTATTAAGCAGGTTTAAGCACCAAAAAGCAGTAGTAAGCATATTTAAGCACTAGTAAGCGAGTTTAAGCCTGTTTGAGCGGTGGTAAGCAATGTGCACACAGGTTAAGCAATTCTGAAGCTAACTCTCTGTAAGCATATGTAACCAGAGGCTAGCATTGCTTACCCTCATGCCAACCTGCACAAACCCGCTTACAACTGCTCAAAAGTGCCTTAATCACTCTGTATCCTACAGCCCTTGTTCTGCTCATCAACAAAATAAACAGCCATGCAAGTCTCGAACCCAGGACCTTACACACCACAGTCACAATAGTTAACCATCAAGATATCACAAAAGAACAGAAGAATGAGGCATCAGCAAACAAGTCTTCTCCATAGTAAAACCAAACTGAACCTGTGAAAGGAATCAGTATACAGACATATGTGCCTTAACCCACTACATAACATAAATATGTGAAATGGAGTAAGGCAGTAAGCCCAGAAGTCAGGTGTAATTGTAATAGAGTGTTGAATTCCCCAGTAAAGCACAAGGACCCCATACAGTGTATGTACACATTAATCATGGATATCAGACATACATATAAGGTGTAATGAATAATAACTCAATGCCAAAAAGAAATTATAATGCAAAGCCTAATGTAAGCAATGCTAAGCATTGCACAGGCCAGCTTAGGAGGTGTAAGCAATGTGTAGGCCAACTAACTCAATGTGCCCAGTGGTATACCCCTTTAAACAATTTCAACCCTAGGTAAGCAGGTTTGCCCATAGCCTAGCCTTTGCAAAACCATCTGATCACGGAAAAGTGTGGGAAATTGGCCCTACTTAAACTCAAGAGGTGGGCATACATCTCATAACTGGTTATAGCTTCCCCTTGCAGACACAATGACAGTAAGGGGAGAAGGTGTGCTCTTTCAGGCACAGTGCTGGTGCATCCAGAACTCCAGAATCATGACAGAACTCCTTGTCAAAGACCATGATCAGAGACTGCTGCAGGGTCAGTACCAGGGCTCCCAATATAAGGCAGAGACGTGAGACCATCTTGCCCGTGACCTCACCAGTGCCACTGGCATAACCCAAACTGGTGAGCAGGTCAGGCATCACTATGCCGACCTGAAGCAGCATAAGGGGGACCCCTTGGACCAGTGGATCCAAGAGGCTAGAGCAGCAGGGGATGTTCCAGTTGTGTGTAAGTATCACCACGCTATGTGTGTAATAATTTCCAGTTCAGGTATATCATGGATAGGTATGGCTAAATATTCCTCTTATGTCCCCCACAGCTGCAATGGAGTGGGCCGCGAATCAAGAGGCCCATGTCAGTTGCCTGGCGAGGTTACAATGTGAGGCAGGTCAGTAATACTCATGCATTTGCTGTCATAGGAAATAAAACTAAAAGTAGTAGTCAATCAATTGCCTGAATAAAACCTGTATTGTTCAAGGCAAGTACTGCATACACTGGAGAATATGGCAGGAAGAGTCTCATATAGTATGTATATAAATAAAAGCGTAACAGCCTGACAATAAAGGTCTAACTGTTGGACAGCATGTGTATACTCTGGTATTATATGGTAATGTAGATTTGCAATCATGTAATAGTACTGTTGTATTAAGCACTGTTACCCACACCGAGCACCAGAAATAAATGTGTAGGAATGCCTGTATATGACAGGAGTAATCCCCAGAGGCCATTTAGCACAACTGAGAGACACATAGAAAACAGGGAAAATGCAGACAACAAAGCCCAAATAGCACATACAACTGAGATATGAACTGATGTTTTGTTTAGCACACACAGCCATGGTTCGAATCTTGCCATTAATAGTAGTCTGCAAGCAGAATCATACCCCACAACTGTACAGATATGTCCAGAATGTCCAGTAAAGTGACCCATATCTGTTGCCTGTCAACCTGTCCCCCTGGGAAATCAGTGGGATGATCCCAGAAGTATAGGCAGCAAACAGGAAATACAACTGATTGACACACATCTATGAGAACAAAGCTGGAACACTAGCAACTCCCCAAAACCTTATGAGACTAAGAAGCCACTTATGTCCCATTTACACCCCAACTTGTCAAGCTGTGGCGAATGTGTACAGTAACAGAGTGAGATGTATGTGCATAATAGTAATGTGGAATATGGTACTGTGTGGGGGAACATTCAGGTAGTGCTAACAAACATTTCTCCCACAGGTCTGCCAGATACCAACACTGTGCCTAGAAATACAAGAATGATACCCTGTACTGGTACTGTTTACATTGGTATTGTATGGCATTGTGACCGATGCAGTTGCTCTGAATAATGAGGTATTACACATCACTGTTGCCCACATTGTCCTACAGAATATTACTGTCTAGTAGATCTGTATAAAAGTGTTGTAATACAAGGTCAGAATGCAAAAGCACAGGAGATTAATAAGACAGAAAGCAGATAGGAGATATGCAGCAATATCTATATAGCAGGCACAACTGTGATGGACAGTGTTTAAGTTGTAGCAGACACAGCCATGGTCTGAATCCTGGGAGTGGATGTAGGCTGCATACAGAATCATACCCCAAACATCTATGAGAAAAAACCTGTCACTGTAGCAACCCCCAAAACTGTTAGGAGAGTAATATTTGAAGTATGTCCTATCTGCATTCCCATATTGTTAAGCTGTGACCAGAGTGTGTACAGCAACAGAGTAAGATGTATGTGCATAATACTAATGTGTAATCTGGAAGTTGGTGTGGCAACAGTCAGGTAGTGCTAACAAACTTTGCTCCCACAGGTACGTTGGATACGAACACTGTGCTGAGAAATAAAGACCATTATAAACTGTACTGGTACTGTTCACTCTGGTATTGTAGGGAATTGTGATTGTTGCAGTTTCTCTGAATAATAAAGATTCACTGATCACTGTCACCCACACAGCTCTACATAATATAACTGTGTAGGAAAGCTTGTATATATGTGTGTGTGTCAGGTCACTAAAGTTGAAAGAGGGCAATATTCTAGATATTTCCGTGCACACCAGCATGTGGTTAACACATGGCCAGAGTCTGAGCAGAAAGAGTTGGATAGCTATGGGCACAACATCAACCCGGAATCTGGGAGTATGTGTAGAAACAGTTAGTTAGTGTTAACAAACATTTCCTCCACAGGTATACCAGGTAAGAGGTGTATACTGCAGGTAAAAAACAGTTTATGTGTAACAATGATGACAGCCATATCACTGTCCAAACTAAGGCTATAGGGTAGTGTAGTAAGACTTGTAAGTTACAGATAATAGTACTGACTAGGAAAGTAATGTGGACTACAGGAATATACTTGTTAATTGACATCTTCCTCTCCCCCCACCATATCTTCAACAATAATCAACATACCCACCCCAACTGGTATGTAATGACATCTATGTTCTGATAATGTCCAATTGTTTGATAAATATTTTAATTGTTCGCATGCATGTGCTATATTGAATTATTCCAAGATTGGCGGCATGGTGCCATCAATGTGCTTGCATGCTGTTCTTATTACCACTGTGGTCCCATTTATGCATGTGCTCTGTTTGCTATGCAACTATTCCGTATCTGATGTCTTGGTTAATGGGAATATCTATGCATGCTGTTATACCTAACCCTGGAATGTG
>NC_056728.1:796805144-796815144 GCF_019279795.1 Protopterus annectens | reverse complement strand
TGCATTGGGAATATGAGGAAGTATGGCAGGTATTCTTGAGGTGGTCAGGGTTGTTAGACATAGATGACAGTCTACATGGGGTGGTATGTGACACATGGTGTGTGTGGTCTGTGTTGTGGATGCCCCATGGGCCCCAATATGGGCACAATGGAAACAAGCCTTGCACCCATTGCTACTCACAGCAGCAGTCCATGTCCTGCAGGTGTGTGGCCTGGAGGCTGAGCAGGAAGAGAATGTCAGCCCTGTGAATGTGTACTGGGTGCCTCAGACTGATGTAGCACATCCCACATGTGTCTGTGGAGTCCAGTATGGAACAGACCCTAAACCTCATCTCAGGGGACAGGAACATGCCTGTGTGTACCCCCAGGGGGGGGACAACATCCCCTGGGTTGGTTCCACCTGATGGTATTGCTGGGCCAGTACATGAGGAGGCCCCAGGTTGGGACACACATGTGATGTGGCCAGGTATCATGGGTAGATGGGTTTGGAGAGGTGGTTCTGCTGGCCAATAGAACATATACATGTTATTATGTCACTGTTATAGAACATATGTTGGTAGTAATAGTCTACACAATCCTGGAACATGTCCAACAGCATGCATATATATCCCCAATACCGCAGCATGTCAGATGTGCAGCAATCCCAAAGCAGCCACACCAGTGGCATATGTGGAACCATAGTCACTCTGACAATGGCATGCAGGTGAATAGTTTGTAACAGGTCAGCAATGATAGTTTTCACACAGGGGACATGACTACAATCACATAGCAGAAAGTGTGGTACAATACAATATCTGTTCCACTGGTAGGTAAGCTGCAGCCATGCTTAATGAGTTGTGTGTAGAGTTTGTTGAATCTGATATGGTTGGGGGATGACAGAGATGTGTATTACGAACTGTGGTAACCTTGTTGTATGAGTTGCTCAGACCTGTTTCCATCTTTATGTCTTTCAGCCGAGATGTCACATGCACGGTTGCCCACCTATTCGCAAGCGGAGAATGATGTGGTTATATCACACCTGATCCAGCACTACCCAGTGCTGTTTGGCAGGGCTGCCCATGAACAGCAGGAGTGGACCAACCTGTGGAACAACCTAGTCAACAGGGTCAATGATGTCGGACTGCACAACCACAGTTGTCCGGCATCATTGTACAGACCTGCTTTGCAATGCCCGTCAGCATGCTGCTGCAGTCCAGGGGAATACCCTTGCCAGTTGGGAGGGTGGCCTAATGGTTAAGGTGTTTGCCTTACAAACACAAGGTGCATGGTTTGAGTCTCACAAGGGATAATTGGCTAAGTTTAAAATGGCTTGCAAGGGCAGTTAGCATAGTACTAATCTATGAACCTATGAACCTATAAACAAGGTGAGGTCCATGCCATCCACCCCCCCCGACATGTGTGGAGGAGCTCCTGGCCAGCCTCTTGTCACCTGCCCATCCGGCTAGCCTTCAACCACTGGACACCTTCGTGGTGGTGGGTGGCACCCACACACCAGCCAAGAAGCGTGCAGGTAAGGACACAGGGTACATCAGTAGACCACTGTTGTGTATACATCTGCATTGGTACAGGTAGATCATGAATATCTGACATGTCATAGATATATTGTGTTGCTGCACTGTAGTGATAAACAGATGTCCAGATGTGGTAGTATCGTGGGAATGTACCATTGATGTAGTGTAATGCTGCACCCACCCTGCAGCACTGCCACAGGTGTGGCCACTGACATTGCATCTCTCACCCTCTTATGTAGGTCCCTCTGGGATACCACCAAGGCAGCAGCCTGTAGCTGGTGAGTATGTTTTATGTAGATGCTTGCCAACACACTGGGCATGTAATGGCGACAGTATACTCCATGCACGCATCAAACACACCTACCCTGAATGCATTCTGTACATGTGCAAGTGTTGTTGCTGTGAAATGCATGGTCTCAAAGGGGTGACCATGATGGGGTATTGGAAGGGTATGTCAGACACCTGCATGATAACTAACATCCTGTCATTGCAGAATGTGTCTACAGGGAGTAACATACTGGTGGTAGACATGGCCTACAGTAGGGACATGTTCTGAACAACACACATATACAGTGTAACACCAGTGTATACGCCTGTAGGACAATGGCAACTGCTGCAGAGATACACTATGGCATAAGGCATTACAGTAGTCCACATTATCAGCTGGGTTTAGGCTGCAACATGTGGTGTTCAATGTATGGGACACTGCAAAGTGACACACATGTGTAGGGCTTACTTGTCATGCATCTGCATAAAGGCTGAAGTGGGGGTTCAGCATGACACACCAGTGCACTGCAGCAGGGATCATAAGAATGCTAGGAATGGCTCTATCTGCCATAGTCAGTTTCAGGACCTGTGGCAGCCATAACTATACCCATGCAGCAATAGTGACAGCAGTTTGTGAACGCCATGGGATGTGCACATGAGTAGACCTAGCAATTATGCAGAACAGGGGGACATGTGTAGGGCAGACTGAACATACACTGGTAAATGCAGATGGCCCACATTGGTATACCCTGCCAGGAGTAGTGACTGCTGTAGTACACACAACAAGAGGTGCGAAAAACCATCATAATAAAGGTGTGCACACATATGCCCACACAGTGTGTATTTATTGCGGTCATCAGCCGCACACCTAACACAATCTGTAGACACTGCATGTGAAAGTACAGGACATATGTCACAAATTGGGCTCATGTGCTGCTAAGATATGTGGTGATGTGGTTCCATGGCAGATCAAGGATGTGTGTGTCAAATCAATAAAGGTGTGTACACCCCCCATAGCCACGGTATGCTCTGATGGTTGTCAGTGTAAGAGTATTGGATTGGTCAAACATGGTCCGTTGATGTTGACAGCTGTAAATCAGGCATCAGTCATTCACTAATGACAGCTGTCCACATATCATCCCAGGTATGTTTTGCTGAAAAACATAGGGGCTGTGAAAAGTAAAGCTGACATAACTGACACAGTACTACACATTCCGCAATGGGTTGTACACCTGTGAGTTGTGGTGCACAGTACATGGCAGGGTGCAGAACAGGTGCACTGCAATACTGTGTACATGTGTGCAGTGATATTCAGGGGAAGGGACATGACCTAGTTACACAGTACATGCATCACACACATGTATACTGTTGCTAGCATGGATTGACTATAGCTGAACTGCATGCTGTTCTGTACCATATGTTCTGCTTGTTGACAGATGGGTAATAGGAGGACTGTGTGTACTATCATTGTGCAACCTCACCTGTGTGTGTGTGTGTGTGTGTGTGTGTGTGTGTGTGTGTGTGTGTGTGTACATCCTGGTGGTTACTTAGTTTGTCTGCAGGGTCATGCTGGTGAAGTGGAGAGAGGTAGATGCATATAGGATGTGTGTGTGCATGTATGTGTTTGTGTGGGTGGCCATGTATGCACATGTGAGATTGTGGGGTGTTCATACAGCTGTACCTCCCTTTGGGACAATGCAGTACATGGACTTGGACTGCCACATTACACACCAGGAATACTTGTCATGTGTGTAATCACAGGACAGGAAATAGTATAATATGCTCTGTAGCATGGAACAGGCATTCAGAGGGAAGGTAGACACCAGGTACACCCTTAATATTGCAGTCAGCAGAGAGGTCACCTACAACCCACAAATGCAGCACTACAGATACATTGGAGGAGTACTAGTCAACACCAGGGAGTGTCTCCAAATATTACAGTTGTCACATGATAGGCTGAAGGAGCAGCATATCTGGCATGTACTGAGCACTACATACACATGACACACCAGTGAGAGATATTATGGATACAACATAGTCGCCCACACATATAGGGGCTATGCACATCATGTTCAGACATACAGAGGGTGCATGCCAAATGACAGCAGTGAGGCCATGTAAAACCACTACACACAGGTCAGGCAGGTAAAGTAGCAACAGGCCATGTGCTATGGCCACTTGTGTGGGCATTTATAGGACTGAGATGTTAATGAGTGGTATCAATGTGTGCATGTTAACAAGTATGATGCAGGATGGGGTAACACATGGACATATACGTGGGACTGTCTGTAAAGCCATAGACAGGTAGTTATTACAGAGGTGTGTGTGTGTGTGTGTGTGTGTGTGTGTGTGTGTGTGTGTGTGTGTGTGTGTGTGTGTGTGTGTGTGTGTGTGTGCGTGTGTGTGTGTGTGTGTACTGTTAGGCAATGCTGTACAGGTTTTAAAGTGCATTTATTGTTTTCCCCCACAGGTGGCAAGGTGGGTCAGGGACCCTCCTGCATGCAATCAGATGTTGGTGCCCATACAGACATCGGAGATGATGATAGTACTGTTGAGGCACAGGTGAGGTTGTCAGGGACCAACACTGTGCCAACACTTGACATCCCCCTTTTAGCCACCCAACCCTGCACACAGTTTCAGTGCCTACACATACCCCATCACCAGTGGCCATAGTGTAGGAACAGCTGGCATTTGGTGGCAGTGCACAGGGAAGTGTAGTAACCATGCCTACTGTGTCTGCTTGCAGCAGGAATAGCCAGATGTCTGGCAAGCCACCACATAGGCAGATGTTCCAGAGTGCTTGTGGTAGGGCCGGTGGTCATCAAACCCCTGGCAGAGGTGACATAGCTGGTACCAGCAATAGCAGGTTTCAGGCTTTCATGGCAGCGCAGGCACATATAGAATGTTATCACAGACAGGGCCTGAGGCTGCAGAGGGTTGCTCTCACATCTTCAAATGACAACACCCATGAACTGGCTGGTGCCATCCATGGATTAATTGAATTCATGGATAGATGGTCTGATGAGATGATGGCCCTCATCGACTGTGGTCTGTCTGTGCTTGAACGTGTGGTGGGAGTGTCGCGATGGCAATGTGGACATAGGCCAGCAATACCAACAGCTGGTAGTCAATGTGGACATGCTAAGACACCAAGGGGCTCCCATAGTGGCACTAGCAGCCCTGGCAGTGCAGGCAGTGTGCTGCCCACACCACACCACAGCAGGCCATGTGCATTTGGACCTGGCCAGTCCTAGGACGGACTCAGTACCAGCGGACAAATGTCATCTGCAGGTGAGAGTAGCACATCAAGGCCTGTACCTGGACATACTCGTGGAACCCCTGGCAGGCACAGTACACGTGTCCATGGCCAGAAGCAGTGAACTGCACACCCTACCATGTATGGTCTGCAGCTGTCCATAAACACCTGCGTAGGACTGCCATAATATAGAACTGTGTGCTTGCATAACCACATACTATGCAAAGACACCTAGGGCAACCCCATACCTGCACACACATCACCTCACCCAGCTCCCAACAGTATACTCCTCACCCACACACATGGTGTCAAATGTATGGCCCACCCTCGGCCTCTGGCAAACCAACATCACAACCTGTGCATATGATGATACCTGTGCCACATTCATGTCACCCATGCCATCAATGCAGGGACAGGCTGATATGGTTCTGATGCACATGGTGACTGCACTACAGTGGACCACAGTACAGTAGTGTAACAGGTTGTAGAGAGTAGAGTGTAATGCATATTGGGCGGGTAGTGTAGCCATACAGCAATGATGTATTATAGCTGTTAGTAACTCTGGTTGATTGCAGTCCCTATAATGTTATCCATTTGTGTGGTAGGTGTACATGTGTCAGCATGAGGATGGTCTGCGGCCATATTCCAAAATGGGGTATGTCACTGTGGTGACACCATGGCTGTGACATATTTGGGGTACAGTCAAACACATTTCACAGGTTCCTAAACTGGTTATTGTCTGTGCCACATGGACAGGTGGCCTGCTGAGGTTGTATACCCTGCAACTTGATGTAGACCCATCCACATACACGCACACTGTTACTTGACAACACTGGGACTAGACTCCTACCTAGCTATGTTGTGATACTGAAGTGTGTGGCTTACATTGCACACACCACACAATGTTTAGGGTGAGGTGTGTCCCAGGTTACATGTTACATAAAGAACATCCCCTGACATGTACAGTATGCTAATTGGGGATGTAAGCTGATTTGCACACTGTTAAGTGCTGCACACACTGTGTAAGTGCCCGTACATTTACCCATAGCTTAGCACCACTTAGTTTCATGCAAACCCATGCAAACGTGCTTAAAGCAGCACAAAACTGCCTTAACCATTCTGTATCCGGCAGCCCTTGTTCTGCCCAGCAACAAAATGAACAGCTCTTGCAAGTCTTGAACCCAGGACCCTTTACACTGCAGTCACAGCACTTAACCACTATGCCATGACCACTGTAAAGACAGCTGTAGTTTTACCAATACAGCTGTCAATACACATATTGAGTAGTATTGAACAATTGCCTTTAGTTCCTAAATTGTGTAGTCCTCGTTATTAAGATGACTGTTGCATCACATATGTTGCTTTATCATAATGTGCACATAGCAGATACATACAGTGTGATACATGTGGAAGGTATTACACAACCATGACTTTTACTCATGACAGAATATGGTCGTATACATATAATAGGTCTATATATCTCTACATGTACATACACATGTATACTCATACCTATGTCTGTATACACATCTGTATAGTGCTACATATATATGGCCATGTGTACATCTCTTCATATGTACACACACACACATACACACATATATATATATATATATATATATATATATATATATATATATATATATATGTATATATGTATATATATATATATGTATATATATATATATATATATATATATATATATATATATATATATATATATATATATAAAAATATAGATACATATATATATAAATAGGTATATATATATATATATATATGCATATATGTATATATAGGTATATATGTCTATATATATATATATATATATATATATATATACCTATATGTATATATAGATATATATGTCTATATAGCTATATATATACACATCTTATGTGTACAGATATGCTTAATTATGTTGCTCTATATATATATATATATATATATATATATATATATATATATAGATATATATATATATATATATATATATATATATATATATATAGCTATCTATAACTATATGTGCATACATATCTATTGTGATACACCTACTACTGTCAATATATATGTAGATATCCATACATATATGTGCATATATATTTCTATCTGTATATGTGCAGACATATATTGCTCTGTATATGTATATATCTGGGTGATATATATATATATATATATATATATATATATATATATATGTACATATGCATATCCATCTATATATGTCGATATGTATATATATATAGATATCTGGATAATTATATATACATATATTTTCACCATATGTCCTGAACATGGAGTGTAGCCCTACCTCGGCCTCTATAATGCCAGCCCCGTAGTGCAAGGGATGTCAGGTGTGTATAGCAGATATATTTGTTGACTATTGCTACTGTAATAGGGATTGTCTTCACAGACAGGGTGTGTGTGGGAGTTCACATCTACTTTTAAAATGTGTGCCTTTGGCTACTGATAGCATTCTAAGGACATCATAGTACAGTACCGCTGCTAGCACATAATGCTCCTGTGGACTACAGCAGAAATACTGGCTAATATATGTGGACATTATGACACACTCTGGACAGTCCAGAGGTGTACACAGAACCCCTTAGTGCAAGTATACATTTGCCTCCATAGGTTATGTATTCACCCACACCCCTGTCTGTCCTGACACATAATAACTACTGGTACAGAGGTGCCATGGCCACATACTACCCACTAGATATTGACAGACATCTGTACAGCATCCCACTGCAATGTATGACATACATGACTGTTAAGGGAGGACTAGCAGCAGTACTTCTGGCAAGTATCTGGACATGACATCTCACTGGGTACATGCACTAGGCTGCTAGGCATGTAACAAAGCACTGTGCAGGCTACAGGCCGACTGGCTCAACACTGGCCTACATTTCCTATGTGGGAATGCACATGTACATGCATATATAGCAGTCTCTACAGACATGTCAAAGTACAGAGTACAATACATCAGTGTGAAAGTGCATAACCACAGCCAATGTGAACACAGCCACAGCCACGTATGGTGAGCTAGCGTTATATTACAGTATATGGACTATTTGTACAACACCATCCTCATATGTGCTACTCACACACTAACCTTACATGTACTGGACCACTACACAGTGTGGTCCAATGCCTGCTGTGGTATGGAACATGTGTGTGTATATGGCCCTACAAACATGTAAGCCAATAGGGTAACATACAGTGGAGCAGTATGTAACATCAGATAGAATGGGACCAAGAACAATGACATCTACCACAGTCTGTACACAGGCCAAAGTATATATTATCAATACACACACACTGCCGACCTTCACCTTACATACACAGACCTCAGTACTGTACACGCAACCACAGAATGTCCAGGTGATGTCATCTTATATAACCCCTACTATACATAACATGTGTAGCAGTCTGATATCTCACTGGCTTGTTATCAGTTATGATGTCACTAATTATGGTGTACAGCACATGTGCACCTCTTACTGAATGCCATATGTACAAAGTTTGACAGACTTGCGGCTGGAGGCACATACACAGGGCCAATATTGATATGTTGCTGTAATAACCTCATACATTTACTGTTGTAACAAGATTTGTTGGAACATATGTCCTATGAGGAATGTGAAGTCAGTAAGTCTCACGGCTGTCACCATCTACAGACTGCAAGCCTCACATTACCTTCTGCAGTCCACAGATAGCTGCTCTGTAGGTAACACATGAAATAAAAGGCACCACACACTGCCCAGTCTGCAGATGACCCTACAGATGGAGTTCCCTTATAAACATAGCACTGACATGGCAGTTATTAAAACATGTAGGACATCCATACCCACACACACCCTGTTAATCCAACATTAATCCAAATGCAGTATAGCAGCACTTACAGTCTGTAGTCAGGTCATGCACATCCCCCTCCTGTGTGTGGCCCTGTTTCCACATTGTATATTGTTAGAGGTAAATCCCCAATCCATTTGAGATGTTGTTTGCCAAACTACAGAATGAGTTCCTGCTAACAATGAATGAAAAGGCCCAACACCAACATGATGTTCCTAGATATTAGAGTGTGTTTCCATGCAATTGGCAACGGGAATGTTACCACAGCTGTCCCACATGCAATCAGCTGGAGGAGGGCTGCAATTCGTGCAGAGGCCATCAGCTGATCATGAGCATCAATTTAAATACACATGCTGCTGCCTAAGCAAAGCAGGTGTAGGTCTCCTCATTCACCAGCGTGGGAGTGAGAGAGGCAGACAGAGGCAAAGAAAAGTCAAGGAGGGGTGAGAACATAAAAATTAAGCATTTGTGTGTCACACACCTACCAGCACAGGGTATCAAACCCCTGATGACTATGTAGTGCTATCATTTTTCTATGCAGTTTTCAGATGTGCCACATAGGATACATGTTGAGGAGCCCTCAAAACGTATATGTGATGGTGAGTTGCATCTGCAAAAGGGATAGCATAGCTATATGGTAGGTGTAGTACACTTGCCTGTCCACATGAACTGGTGCCAATACCAACACAGCCACACTCTCACATGGATGCACATACATTGACACACATGGCAGGGCCAGGGATACAACTAATCACTAGTAGGATTGTCACAGCACATTACTGTGCAGGTATCACATGCACCACAGGAGTCATATAAAGGTTATATGGGCAAAAGGTTTGTGGAGGTGTCTGACATTGGACAGCATGCTTCAGTATGCCATTAGGGGTTGTAGTGAGTGAGAATGTGATCATACACATCATATAACACACACTTACACAGTTTGCCAGTACTGACATGCATGGGTGCATTGCTTCACAGGTATGTAGTGGTCGACTGTGCCAGATAGCTATAAAAGGCTAGGTGATGGGTATACCTTGGCATCAGCCGACATGACAATGGTCTGCATTGTGGTTCAGGGGTGTAGTTTCTGGATTTTCCCATACAGGTG
>NC_056728.1:796765144-796800144 GCF_019279795.1 Protopterus annectens | reverse complement strand
ATCTGAACCTCATGTGGTTGTAGCCATTTGGCTGGGTGCTGGTTGGGACAGGCCTCATAATGGATGGCCCCTTGTGACAGTCACTCTCTTCCACACATCTGTGTATGTTTACTTTTGGCTTTTTATAGTGTGTTGTCCTTGGGTATATGCCTGTATTTCTATCCAGTGTGTGTGCAAAGCATTAGTGCTGCACACTGAAGAGTGTCTGCACTAACATCTGCAAATGCCAGATATGTCTGGTCCACTGTTGTTTGAAGAAATGGCCTTCATTTGTTTAAGTGTGTGAGCCTGCCCAGTATGACCTTTTGGTATGCTGTTGGCTGACATTGCCATCATTTCTCTAAGTGTGTGAGCATGCCCAGTATGCCCATCTGTATTGAATATGTAGATCAATTCCAGGTAGTTTGTACTGCAGTCCAGACCTTTGTGTTGTACACCTACAGGTAGCATACTGTTTCTGCAGGGTATCTGTCAATCATTTGGCAATATGGAGACAAACTGTGCAGGGGATAGTGTGTACTGTAGGTGATTATGCCTGTGCTGCTTCATCTGCATGGTACTGCTGTTAGCAGAGATATTCGGACATGTGTACTGTTATACACAGTGATGTTTTCTGTCCTCATGTACTGTCAGGTGGACATTCTTGCTGACAGTGATGACTTGGGGGACAAGAGTGACTGTAGCTGTGTCCAGTATTGTGGGAAGACACCTATGTATTCATGGTAAGTTATGCCATTCTGGAGAGGGAGCTGCAGACACTTGGTGTTGGGTTTGTGTATCTAGTTCAGCACCTTGGTACAGTGCTGGCAGAGGATCCCATACTTGTCCGCCCATCAACATGGCAGTATGGCCTTATCTTGCTGTGGCAATGCCTCACAGCTGCAAAGAATTTCCCAGGTTAGCCAAAGGCAAGGGCCATGGGTCAGGACATTTACCCTATTGTGGTGTACAGGCAGGTATGTAGCCACCCATTTATGTGTTTGCATCCAGGGATATTGTGTGCACACAGGTTGGTGTCGGACCCTGCACATTCCATGCTCCCCATTCTCCCACACCACCCTCTGTTATTCTAACCGCTTCCATATATTATGCATACATTCTCTGATACTTTCCCTAAGGGTATCACCACATTGCACCTGTATGTTAGTATTGGTCCACAGATCATGCAGTGGTACATGGTGGACATGTTACTGTGGTTTGTCCACATGGCCTTGCATATGGCTTATATGGAGTGTGTTATGCTGTTTTGTGGGTGCCCATGACATAACATGCATTGTCAGTAAGTGTGAGACATTGGCCTTTGGCAGGCATCTGTGAGGCATTAGGTGTTGATGCAGGCCAGATGTGGCAGGCCATTGCATTCTGTTAGTCCTACAGTCCCAGACCACCATACAGCATATTCCCCTTGGTTGACAGGTTAGATGTGTTAGTTGTTCATCCCAATACCTTCTATCAGTCTTGATCAGGTGATGTCAATGCTGGCAGGGTGCTACCTACAGCTAGGGGCACACCTGCATGGGACACCTCCACTGCATGCTGCAGTCTTCCGCTATTGCCATATACAGGTGGGGTCGAACTGTACCCACTTCCCACAGCAGGGATATTGCCAGAGAGATGCCTGTGGGTGGTGTTTTTGTGGCTTGGTGCATGTGTGCTATGGACACTACTTGCATCTGACACACAGATATGCATGGGGCATTACAGGTATGCTGGCATGTACAGGTACATCAGCTGATTCCCAATACATCAGTCCTACCTCCTTTGTGATCTGCAGGTGTTCAGGCAGACATCACCGGTATCCCCTACTACAGGTCCTGTTACTGTGATGCATACCTATATTTACAAATCAAAGGGTGTCACCATTTCACAGTGACACAATATATACTGTATGTCCGGGGTACTTTCCCCTGTGTACTGCTTATATATCTAGCCCAACAACCATGCCATGTCAGTCTTTCAGATGATGACACATATTACTACCATGCATTTATAATGGCTTACTGCTAGCATGTGTTAAACTGGTGCGGATTGTCTTTGGCACTGCAGTTGTTAGGGCTTGTCCCTGTTATCAGCAGTAGTGAGCAATGGCCACCAGGTCTCCCTTCAACATGCATACATACTGACCACTCTCAAACATTATGAAACACACACCATCCTAACACACACAGACCTGCATATTGTGCAAATACTACAACCTATCCTGCTACCTTGGCCATCTCTGGCCATCTGTGCTCCACTCGTATTATACCTACTCATACATGTTACTACATTTCTAGACAGAATTGGGGGGGGGGGCGCACACCTGAATTTCACTGCATTTCTATACTGGATTGGGGGAAGGGGCGGACCTGTCTATTTCCACATGTCTACATAGGTGTGGGGGGGGGGGCACACCTGACTGTTACTACATTTCTACATAGGATTGTGGGGGGACACACCTGACTGTTTTTACATTTCTAAACAGGATTGGGAGGACACACTTGACTGTTACTACATTTCTACACAGGATTGGGGGCACACATGTCTGTTACTACATTTCTACATAGGATTGTGGGGGGACACACCTGACTGTTTTTACATTTCTACACAGGATTGGGGTGGGGCACACCTGACTGCTACTACATTTCTACACAGGATTGGGGGCACACCTGACTGTTTCTACATGTCTACATGGGAGTGGGGGGCACACCTGACTGTTACTACATTTCTACATAGGGTTGTGGGGGGGCACCTGACTGTTTTTACATTTCTACACATGATTGGGGGGGGTGCACCTGACTGTTACTACATTTCTACATAGGGTTGTGGGGGGGCACCTGACTGTTTTTACATTTCTACACATGATTGGTGGGGCACACCTGACTGTTTCTATATGTCTACATGGGAGTGGGGGGCACACCTGACTGTTACTACATTTCTACATATGGTTGTGGGGGGACACACCTGACTGTTTTTACATTTCTACACAGGATTGAGGGGGCACACCTGACTGTTACTACATTTCTACACAGAATGGGGGGGGTACACCTGACTGTTTCTACATTTCTACACATGAGTGTGGGACACACCTTACTGTTTCTACATATCTACATAGGATGGGGGGCACACCTGGCACTTGCACACATTTGTGATGACTGTACTGGTATGTCAGGTACTCCATTTCATTCTGTATTCTAGCCTATCATACTGACCAGAGGCATATCAGTGTACTACAGGTCTTAGCTTTGGTTGCCCTACATATTAGTGTCTGACTTTCTACCCTTCAGAACTAACATCCCACTACCTGACCTGCTGTAGTATATCTGTGTAGGCATGGGGGGAGGTTACCCATAGGCATCATTCAGAAGCCATAGCACAGGCTCTGTCTGGGTTTGTCTATACCTGCCCTGCTGGCTGAGACAGTTGTTGGGTATGTGAACTTCTCTGACTGGCATGTGTGAGTCATATGGACACACATGTCACCCAGCACATTCCTTGCAGTGGGTTTTGTTACCCTGTGTAGCACTGGCTACTATGGTGACTCCAGTATGTATTACATATGTCATGGTGCCACTACGAGTGTCTTCTATCTGCTACCATAACACCCAATTCACTTGCATGCTCACATCCATACCATACATACAGGTAACAACACATTGTACTCCATTTGGCAAATGGTAGGCTGATTGACTTACCTTGTGGGTGTTCCAGGATTGAGGATGGTGCTGGAGGGCTGCCTATGTTGGATGTACATAGTACACTCCCGATACATGGTTGAGCACAGGTAGTGTCATGTTTGGCATCCATTTTACTGTATGTGTGAGTCAGAGAGAGGTGTCATTCCCTGGGTCCCTACTGTGTCAGTGTATGTGCTATGCATTGTCTCTTTGCCAAGGCCAGGGCATACTGGGCATGCCTCCATCTGCCTACTGGGGCAGGCTTAGGTTGCTCCTCCTCTGAGTCACTCTGCCTGGGCAGGCCTTGGCATTGGTGGGGGGCTGTGTGGCCCTGCACCATGCTGTTCCTGCTGAAGCTGTTTCCTCAGGACCATATTGTATAGCATGGCACATACCATAACAATTTGAGTACATGTAGCTGGTGAGTACTGCAAGGCTCCACTGGATGTGTCCAGACACAGGAACCGTGACTTGAGCATCCCAAACACACGCTCTATTATACGTCTGGTCTGTGCATGTGCCTCATTATGGCATTCTTGTTCAGGTGTGTGTGCATTTCTGATGGGTGTCATCAGCCACAGCTCCAGTGTGTAACCAGCATCCACCACTAGGTGACCATAGGGGATGTCCCCATTGGCAAATCTCTGGTACAGCTGCATCAGATGTCAAATGTGGGAATCATTATAGCTTCCAGGGCAGCCAGCACACACATTCATTATAATGACCTGGGCATCACACATGACCTGGCAGTTGATGGAGGGGAGGCCTCCACGTTTGATGTAGGCCCTACCCTAATCACCAGCTTGTGCTTTGATGCATATGTGCATGCAGTCTTTAGCACCCACTACCTCAGAGTATTCTGCTATTTGGTGGAAGAGACACATATTGCTGGCCAACACCTCACATTGTTGAGGAAATATATGTGCTCACTGGCATGTGCTGACATGTCATCCAGGAATTGGGTGAATACTCTGGATGCTGATGCCTGTGAGATCCCCATGATATCCCCAGTTGAGCTTTGGGAGGTACCTGTGGCTAGTATTCCTAGGCCTACACAAACCTTGGTATCCACTGGAATGGGTTCCCCTCAGTAAGTTTGGTGTGTCAGGCTTGGCCGGCACAGCTCAACAATTTGCTGTAGGAGGTCCCTGTCCACCCTTTAGCGCTCCACTGTCTCCAGCTCATGTAGACCCTGGTGGGTTACCCTGGGTCTGTACACTCTTCTCTGTCTCATTACTGTGGATTGATCGGCAGCATTCACACCCTCACCACCCTCAGCCTCTTGCACATATTGTTCTATGTTGCCTGCTGCAGTCCCTATCATTTTGTAGTTTTGTTTGTTAAAAGTTCCCCACTTGTATACACTGTTGCTGATGAGTATGGGAAAAACCAGAGGGGAAGGTCTTTGCATAGTTTATAGTAGTGTTCTAGGCTGGGCTGGTCTGCTGCCTGTGTAATTGGCTGATTTTGATACATTTCACCTGTCAACTTTGCTAGTTCTCCTTGATTACCTTCCTACTGCTGTTTTCCCTTCCCATTGCCTTCCTGTTTAAGCCCAGAGGCGTCCCACACAAACACAGTGCTCAAATGTGCGCAGTGCTGCTATTTTCTGGTTTAACTTTTTTTTTTCTTCCTTTAAAACCCAGTGCACAGCATGCACACCCACTTAGGCAATCTAAAGAGTGCTAGGTAGATTCATACACACCCCCTTGCTTAGCTGTGCTAAGCTAGGAGCAAACCAAAGGCACAGGGCTCCAATCCACTTACAGTATGCCTGACAACCCTCTGTATGATGTCAGCTAACTTCTAGGCATGCACCAAGCTATTCCTACTCTTACACTGTTGGGACCTGACTAGCATGCTGGGGAAAACTGGGATTCACTATCATTCCCCTAATTTGCATACGATTGCCTGCTAATGCATGGTTACATGTCTCACACTGAGCCTCCCCCCTTAGCAACCACTACTCACTGGCCATGTTGTCTTCTGCCTGCCATTGATTTCATGGAAGAATAGTGATTTTAGTTAGAATGCTTATTTTAGGTTTATTTTATTACTTTTCCCCCGATCTCATTTGCGCCCCGCTGCCCTACACTTAAACAGCCGAGATCAGCAAAAATAAATAAATAAATAAAAGTTGATTTATTTTATTTTTTAGGCTGCTTGAAATGACAATGGCCTTATACTTGGCCATTGGCATGCTTCTTGACTGATATGCAGCCTTTATTTGGAGCTGTCATGGCTCCATTTTGGATTTCACAGAAATGTACTCGGTTACTGACCGAGTACATTCTTGCTGATTGCACTAGTCCTGCACGACCAGTTTCATGCTTCCTGGATCACAAATTCACCTCTCTTGCATGGATTTCTCCTGCAAATGGGGTGATTTGCATACAGGGGCTTAGTCCATGCAGGACTAGTGCAGGAGTGCTCATGTACGCCCCTGCAGGCTGTTCCTGGATCGCACAGCAGACATATTGCCTGCTAGAGTTTCTGCACTAATCCTGCACACCGTGCAAGGCATGCAGAATCCGGGGGATACATTATATTTCTTTTGGCATTCATTTGGAACTGCAATTCTCCCCATTACTGTCGTTGTGAAAAGGATTAGAGACACAAGATTTGCTTTCAACACAAATTTATTGCAATTTTTCTGACATGTTTGAATGTGAGACATATGGCTGATGAAGAACATAGCGCTCCTTTAACAGCACAGAGGTGAAGTGAGACCAAGATATTTTTTAATCTCTTCTTGAAGCATTATTGCCATAGGCTTCAGCATGCGAGATGTTGTAGCTGGTTCCACTACAAGGCTGATGCCTAGAATAATCTGCCAAGACTGCTTCCTGTGCTAATGGCATCACATTTAATGAGGGGGCAGTGCAGTCACCACTACAGAGTACTTCCAACATAGCAAATCAAAACCAAGAAAATTTAAAATTATTACTGTTCAATGCTAACAGTCTAAACAAAAACCTCCACTCCCTAGAAACTCTCTTCACCCTAGAGAATGCTTATGTCTGTGCAGTCACTAATACATAGTTTAAAGCCTTGGAGAGGACACCAACAGTACAAGGTTATAATGCCTTCCACACATTTAGATCATCTACTACACAGACAGGGATAAAAGGTGGAGGTGTCTTGATTTACATCAAAAATAAATATACCCCAAGGATGGTCAAATAGGACAATGTATTTGAGCTGTTCCATGTTCAATTTACCATAGGCAAAATCCAATACCACTTCCTTGCAAGCTTTAGGTCACCCTCTATGACTCAAGTAACCCATATCATGCATTAAAACTTATTGGAAACACTCATCATCCAGCTCAATACTATATTCATGAGTGACTTTATTCAGCACACTATTAACCAGAAATGCTAAGCAATACCAAACATACAAGCACAGAGATTCCTGGATTTTGTAAACAGCCTGGACTAGATTGTCAGCACATCAAACAGGGATGCAGTCATAGCACCAGGTCCTCACTAATATTGGATTCTGCTTAACCCCTAGTGTATTGTCTTCCTTGGTAAGGTCAGGCCATAAAATTGTCTCCTTTGAAGTAAAAATAAAAGCTGGACCCCAGCTAAACCTGGAATATTTAGGAACTACTATAAGACAAACTGTCTAATATTAAGTGATATCCTGGCAAAATTTCAAACCCTATACAAGCATTTTAATAGTTGCACAGAGGCAGCTGTACCCACCAGGAGGAAGTACAGAACTAGCTCAAGAAACAAGCCACCCTGGTGGAATCACAAAATCAGTAGTCTGTATAACAGAAGGAAGAAAATCATGGCAAAAATTAAGAGGTGCAACACTTAGCAGGATAAAAAGCACTCTCATCAAACTAAACAAACAACTCAGAGGACAAATAAGGCCTACAAAGCCAAATTTGAGGTAAATTTGACCTCCCAGGCCAAGGACAACCACAAGGAATTCTTTAGCTATATCCACAATCTGAAAGGCAATACACAGTTGTGTGCAGAGCACATTCTAAATGGAGCCACCTAAAGTGAGCCAGAAGAAATAGCTAACCTACCTTCTAATAAGTTCAGCTCCAACTTTACCACTCTCTCCCCCTCAACCTTTCCTCAGGAAATATCATTAAATATAACTCCTCCTCCTATCACTAGGGGACAGGTCTTTAATACTCTCTCTCTAAGGCCAAGATCACTGCACCAATGGGCCCAGACAAGATCCCAGGATGCCTTCTAAATAGCATGAAACATGACCTATAAGGACCTCTGAAATTGCTATTTAACTGTAGCTTCCAAACAGGATTTATGTCTCATGAATGGAGAACAGCAACATTGATGCCTCTGCACAAAGGTGGGCCATCTAAAGACTCTGGAAACTACAGACCCATAAGTCTCACTTGTCTTATATGCAAAGCCATGGAAAGAATTATATCATGGAAATGATCACGAACAATATAGTAAACTTACAGACACTGGATCCAACCCAATTTGGTTTTGTCAAGGGCTTCAGCCTATTGGACTTCCTTTAGAAGGTCACCAAAGCAATGTATGAGGGCAAAATGGTTCAGACTGTCTATCTTGACCTGGTATGTCCAGAGATGTTTTGCACTAAAAGAATACAGGGCAGAAGTAAAATGTCCTATGCAGACTGCCTCAAGGCCCTATCCCTGTATTCTATCTCCTACAGAGTGTTGGTGGAAGATCTATCCCTGGCATAATGGGCATTGTCAAATCCTGGTCTGACGGACCTCCTGCATATCCACAAAAGCAGCACCAGAATTATTCATTCTAAAGACTTAAACTTTGCCTGTCTGGAACAGGGTTCCCATCCATGTGATGGAGATTTCTTCCCTAAACCAATTCAAGTGTAACTTGGACAATTGGATGGGGAACAGGAAGTTCATCCCTGGTTTGGCATCTATGTCTCTAATGGACACAGGCAGCCTATAAATGGTTCATCTCCCGGGCCCCTGCTTTTAAATGTTTCACCTCACAAGCTTCTGCTTACATTTATCAAGAGTAGCAGAACTTGTCAGAGATGTGTGATGCATGGCTAGGCTTAAAAAGTCCCTTGTGGTTATTAGTCTAGTACAAATCTATGAACATATAAGTTGCTGACAGGATCTGGCAGACCTTGCTGGAAAACTTCTGAAAAAACATTAGATGCCCAAACTGGCTATACTAAGACCATGCTCCAGCATATTTTTATGTCATTTCCCTGCCCTGCACTGCCTGCAGTTATTGAGGGAGATCCCAGTGGTAACAGCTCTCAGGGTGAGGAGTGATTGCAGACTTCATTGGAGATGGCAGGAAACGCATCTGTGAACACCCTATCCTTTCTCCAAACCAAGAGTTACACCTCACTTTTGTCTCCAAAACCTCCCATGTTATGTTATACAATCCACCTTTACCATTGTCTCTCATCTGTTTGTTTGAAGTCTCCCTCATTAGTGTGTGCTCCCCTCTCTCACTCAGGGAGTTATCCCACACCCTGCCAGTCATATCTGTGTTTTCATGTTAATTAAACTCCTACTCATACCCACTTCTTACATCCATGGCTTCCATTCACAAACCTTCCCTCTCAAAGAAAAAAATCACACCTGTTCAACAAAAATATTTTGGCCCCACATATATCTCCCAACTTTACACATATGTGTTGCATTACACAAACTATTTGGATCATTTAGTCATCCTACAAAGCTTGTTATTTTGAAACAATATTTATGATGTCATTACTGAAATATTTCTAACATAAATATGATGGGCATGATTATTTAAAGAAGGGGTTGGGAGATATGGTCTTATTCCACCTCCATAATGATCCTTCCTGAATTTCTCAAAGGATCATAGGAGAATACTAGGCTATTGACCAGGCAGTCATTTTAAGCCTAGCCATTTCATCCTAATGTAATACTATAGAAATGCTAGTTAATGCTCAAGATTTCATTTAATGATGACTGCCCATATCCAGGAGGGTTGTGGGCTCTATCCCAAGTAAGAATTTACGGTGCCCCATCCACTTGTCCAGGTTCCTCTTGAACAGTGTCATAGAGTTTCTCTGTTTCACATGAATTGGTAGCCTGTTCCAAATATGCGGCAGTCACTGGGAGATAAATCTGTCCCTGTAATATGTCCTGTTTAAGTCACATGCTATATTTAGGTCCCTGGAATGGTTAGTCCTAGTTCCGTTTGATTTTAGGATATGCAACAAGTTCATTAGGTTTGGGTCTTGGATACCTCTGTAGGCCAGACATAAGTCTCCCCTAAAAAGTCTGTACAATACGTAGTATAGTGACAGGGACTTCATTTGGTCTGTGTAAGGCACATGCTCAAGCCCCTTGATCTTCTTTGTTAGAAACCTCTGAGGTCTCTCTAATTACTTCAGGTGCTTAGTACAGTGCATGCCAAATGAGGCAATATACTCAATTCTGGGCCAGATAACTACTGAATATAGAGGGGTATAACTGTTTTTGATCTCATCGTGATGTGTATAGTAATTAAGTGTGCTATGTAGAAAGCTTTTCTTACTACAGTAGGCATATGGGTCTCAGTCAACTTGAGATTCCAGGTCCCTTACCACTTCATGGGTAAGTAGTGTATTGTTGTTGATTTGATAGTGTAAGGGGACATTGTTTGTGCCAAAGGGAATGAAAATACATTTCTTTGCATTCAGTTTGAGACCGTGACAAATACACCAGTTGTTGTTCTGTGTGAGATGCTCCTGGAGTATACTGACATAATTTGGGAATTCAATGATTGCACCAAGTTTGCATTCGTCTGCAAACTTGGTCAGCCACAACCCATTAGTTTTGACCTGCACTTCTGAAAAGTATGTACCAAACAGTAGGGGACCCAGCACTGACCCCTGTGGTAATTCACTGGCAACAGGTCTGCAGGTTGATATGGAGTCACCCACTTTGATAGTATGTGTCCGATTTGTGAGACGAGGCAACCTATCTTACAACAAAGGGGTTTACATTCAGTTTGCTAAGTTTATCAGTAATGCCTGAATGTGCGATTATATCAAATGCCCTTGCAAGGTTGAGGTAAGCTGCGTGAACAGATTTGCCATTGTCAATGGCTTTGGTCACATTTTTAAAGAAATCCACCAGATTTAACAGGCAGGATCTGCCCTTCACGAAGCCGAATTGGGTAGGATCTAGGGTTTGGACTTCATCTATGTCTTTATTTATGAGGTCCATAATGATATATTCCATGGCCTTACAGATGAAGCCAATCAGGCTTATGGGTCTGTAATTCCCCAGGTCTGTTGCTAGACCACATTTGTGGAGGGGAATAACTATTGCTGCTCTCTACTCCACAGGAACAAAGCCTGTGGTTAGGCTATGATTGAAAAGGCACTTAGTGGTGATGCTAGTTCATATTTTAGCCTGTTTAGAAGACAGCCTGGGATGCCATCTTGTCCCACAGAGGCTATGTTTTTCACCTTGGACAAGGCTTTGAGGATCTGCTCTTCAGATATGTAGGATGGGGGGGTAGTTTGGGGAAGGTTTGTTTTAAGTTAGAAGGGGATAAGGGAGTATTGTTTTTGCCAAACCTATCCACTAGCAGGTCTGCTATAGCTGTGGGGTCAGTATGTGTGATACCATTGGCCTCTAGTTCTGCAAATGCTTGGGTCCTACCCTTTAGGTTACATATGTAGCTGCAAAAGGCCTTATAGTTATTCTTGGCTGTGCTTCCTAAGTTTCTCTCAAAGGAGCCCTTCAAGGATTTGACAAGATGTCTTATTTTCCTGTTGAGGCTGAGGAGGGTGCTTTTTCATTGTTGGGGCCTTTTATCTGTTTTTTTGAACAGCAACTTTTTGCATTTATTGTAAAGTTTGTTGATGCTGGATGTCCACTGTGGCAGCTTGTTTTTACTTTGGGCTCTGGCTTTGATTCTTCTCGTATGGCTGAGTTTATACACTTATGCAAGTGTTTGTATAGGACTTTAGTGCAAACTTCGGCATAGTTATCACTTCGATCTTGTAGTGGGGCTTGTTTCACCTAGTAGGGCATAGTTTGCCTTGATGAAGTTTTTTAGTTTGATTTCACATTTTGTAAGTTTTGTTGTTAGTCCCAGCTCAAAGGTGACTGATTCATAATCAGTTTTATGTAATGAGGGTCCGACAGTTGCGGCAGTGCATCTGTTTGACTTGTTGGTGAGGACCAGATCCACAAGGTTTGTTCCCCTTGCCAGAGTATGGACAATTTGTTCCAGGGCATTTCAATTAACAAAGTCAAGGAAAGTTTGCACTAGTGAGATATAGCTAACATAGGTTTCCCAGTTAATGGTGGGATAACTGAAATCCCCAATAACCAATGTGTTCTGTAAAATTTGGATTATCTCCAGTTTGGTCAAGTAGTCGTCATGGGTGTCCTAATCCATGGAGTGGAATTTATAACTGGCTATAACTTGAATGGGGGGCTTAGCTACTGTAACTTGGACCTGGCATAACTCCATGGAGTTGTCCGGTCTAACTAGACATGAGGTGAATTTATCTGTAATATAAATTGATCTAGTATTCTACCCTCTGCCTGCTTTCCATATTTTCATCTCAGTCTTGTTCTCATATTTATAACCTACAATCTGGTCCAAAATATAAAATCACAACACACATAAAGGACCACGAATGGCTTATAAATAGAAGTAGCTATTTTCATACTCTTACATTGTGTGGTATTTAGCATAAAGCAGCATTTCTGGTCATTACTGAACAGAGAACAGTGCTACTTCTTCTCCTATGGCAAAAACAAATAAAATTCCTATGCCCAGGCTAAGGATTTGATTTTGGTATCACACTTAAAGTGAACATTGGTGAATGGTAGGAAGTAATTCACAAAGACATAATAGTAAGGTAAAATTATTCTTTTCTCTGTAACTGCTTTCATGGATCAGCTCCAACTTCTGATCCACTGAAGGGCAGTGTTGTCCCATATTTTCTTCTTAGTCTGCAGCTACCTTCCATTCAACAGATAAATGTATCACATATACAGACAAATATCATGAAATAAAACCTGACATTGTTTGAATTTTCTTTTCTGGAAGCCAGTCTACAAATGGTGTCATTTACTTAATATGTCTCAACTATGACCCCATATAGAGAGTCTTGCTTGCATCCTTGGATAATACACTAATATGGAGTATATAACTATGAAAGGCATGGGTTGCACTCCATTAAGGTATATCTTATCATCCCATACACTTCTATCCTGCCCAGTCCCTTTTTCTCCACCTGTATGATATCCTTTTTAAACATTCCTTTCAACTAAGAGCTGTCAGATACATCCACTACAAGTTCTGCAGTGGCTTCTCATTCTACTGCATCGATCTGGAGTATACATCACTTACACAGGAATGGTGTCCATTCCAGGTATGTATACCTTTCATCGGTCTTTGAAACATAGATATTGAGCTAATGTTTTGATGATTGTCACGTGTGTGAGCTTACCCTCAACGTGCAACAGAAAGTGGTAATGATACCACCTAAGTTAATATGATTAGTTTAACAGTAACACCTTCTGTGGCTCATTGTACTCCTGCCATGATGGTTAACTTGCTATTAAAGTATTTGAGGGTTGTGACCCATGATTACTGCAGTCTGTTTAACATTGTTCCTTCCTCCGTCTTCCACAGTGTTGCAGCACTCACTTCAAATTTGTGCTTTCGGATGACTATTATATAATTCCTTCTGTGGCATCAGTGGTTAGTATACAGCTCAATAAAATGTGAGTTGGGCAGGCAGAGGTATCCATTTGATGAGGTGTATGTTGTATTAGTATGAATAACATTGTGTATCAGGCAGTGCTGACTTAGTGAAGAAATATAATGTAAGGTGTACTACTTAGATATAACAGGTGTGAAGTTTTGATGTCCTAAGTTCCATAGCCCATTTTTATTCTGTTTATTTTCATTCACACATAACATTGCTATTATCCATTCAAATGTGTACTTTCTGACAACTGTTGTGTAATTTCTTCTATGGCATCAGTAGCTAGTACAATGTTCAAGAGAATATGAGTTAGGCAGGGAGGGGTTCGAATCCGATTAGGTATATATTGCACCAATGCGAATAGAATTAGTTATCGGGCAGTGTTGACATAATGAACAAATAAATATGTATGGTATATTACTCGTATTTGATAGGCAGGGGCTATTCCAATAAATGATGTAATTTCTGAGATATCAGTAGCTACTATACTGGTCAACAGAGTGTGAAACAGGTAGGTAGGGGTACAGATCAATTGAGGAGTACCTTGCATCAGTGTGAGTGGCATTGCATACATGTATCAAGTAGTGACAATTTGGTGAACAAGTATAGCACAAGGTATTCAACTTCGATTTGACAGGTGGGTGTTTTGATCCCCTAAGTGTTTCAATCCCTTTAACCATTTATTCACACACAAACACACTGTTGGTAATATCCATTTATATGTTTATCCATATATATGTGTGCTTTCTTACAACTGTTGAATAACTTCAGTGGCATCAGTTGCTATTACTCAGGTTAAGAGAACGTCATTTAAACTGGAAGACATTCAAATCCATTGAGGTGGACATTGATGCAGTCAAACAAAAAAAATCCATAAGTAAGTACAAAAAAAAAGTAATGGGTAAATGCCCTCCTGTCATTACTGTGTAAATTGTCAAAACAGTAGGGAGTGGATTTGGATCCTCTTATTGCAGAACGCTATTTACTAAAACTGATTTTTTTTTTTCTGTATTATACAGCCACAATGTGAATAACAGTAAAGTTTCTACCTTCCCCGTGATGTTATCACAGCACATACATGGCCAAAAAGGGGGTACACAATGAGAAAATCATCTAATTTTGACATACTTTACATGGCAGTTGGCAGAAAGCAACTTTGCTGTCCTAATCACAGGGAAATGCCACTTCTCTTTGTATGATAGTAGAATCCTTCTATAATGCTAAGAACTCAGTTTCAGGCTTGCATAATGCAAAACACCAGGCAATCGTGAAATACTGTGACATTAATAGTTACATTGCCACACCTTTATGTTATGCAGCCATAATGTGATTTGTACATTGGCAGAACCTTACTGAGAGGTTTATGAGTCCCTGATTTTTACATGTTGTGTACAAGGTTTATTTTGTTTTCCACAGTTTTCTAATATTCCCTGGAAATGTGTTTTACTAAAACCATATTGCAAGTTCTTTGGCATTATCATTTGCTAAAATGCTGTGTCATGTATCAGTTAAGCAGGCAGGGGGTCAAATGTATGATCTCTTCCATTTAGCATACTGATAAAAATCATCATCATGTGCAAATAACCCACCTTGCGAGTGTAAAATGAGCCGTGCCTCACTCTACTTGTGCAACCATGTATACAGTGGCTGATCCCCTCCCCATTGTCTGCTATGTTATTTCTCACTGTTCATTTTTCACCACTCAACATTGCTCTGACAATGACATGAAATGTATGTATTCAGAACTGTTCAGTATACATTCTTCTGTGACGTCAATTGTGTATAGCCTGGTCTACACAAAATCACAGAGAAAAGCCAGGTGTTTGAACCCAAGTAGGTGTATTTTTGTTATCCTGCTATCATGTGTCCTGTGCCCCTGAAATTTTGTCTAATCTTTTTTATGAGTGTTTCTGTTGTATGCCTTGCAAAGACACTGTTCTGGGTGAGTTACACCCTTAAATAATCAGGAGTTTGAAGACACAGATGTGCATTTTATTTGCCCTGCTATCATGTGTTCCATTTCCTTGAAATGTGTTTCAAGTGAGGGAGTTCAGGATTCACTTCTCTTGAGAACTAATGTTTTTTTTTTTTGTTTGTTTTTTGTTTTTTGTAGTCCATCTGCACGTGAAATATTCTGACTTCTGCAGTGTCTTACCTTACTAGTACTCTGTGAATATGCCAACATTTTGACTGAATCGTTGCACTTATCCTCCTTGGTGTAATATATATTCCTCTTTAATAACATTTTTGGTATGGTAGAGGTCCTAAGTTAACACTTTGAAGTTGTCAGGTGTGGTGCAGGTTACATCATAACATTACTTTATTATTTTATATCCCACATCTTCAATGCATTTTTCACATTCTTCAAAACTGCAGCATGTCATAGCACCTTATTCGGCCTGTCTTTAAGTCAATTGTTTTCTTCAGCATCTCTGTTTGCACTTTTATGTTGTCTTTCTCCTTGTATTTTGTTGTATAGTGTGATCTGTGCCAATGTATGCTTTACTTCCCTTTCAACTGTACATTTTTTATATATGTATTTCTTGGTATTAATTGCATCAGTAATTACCAACTGTGGTGTGCACTCATAATGACTACTGGATATGCTTGTGCACTGTCACCTGCTTGTACTTCAGTTTGGCCATCAGACGGCTTAAAAGAACTAGTCATAGTCACAATGAGAGGTGCCTCAACAAGCATACTGCCTTGCTCACATGCATACCTGATTAACATTGCATTTCATTGGCCTGGCAAGGTAAATAATGTTGGGTTGGCCACAATGTGGACACAATATTAATGAATCGTGAGGAATGTCTCCATATATCTTTGATTAATATACTAACCATACTTAACCACATTTTTATATGTAGTCAACCCTATTTTCTTACTAGTTTCTTATACATGTGTTATGCATGCAATATTGTTTATACTAAAGCTATGTTAACTCCCACAGCAAATGGGTAGTTTCATAAGGTAATACAGATGATGAACGGTTTTCAAAATGCTGAATAATACTTCTATATTCAGATCTCTGGTTACCATTTTAGGCAAAGAAACACAGAATTAATATAGGAAATTTGTAAACCAAAGGTGTTAAGTTACTAGTGTATGTGTCATACACAGATGTTTTTATATGAATAGTTAAAAATAAAATGTTAGTTCAATATGTTTTAAGTCTTTTGGAGGAAAGATTAAGTGCACTAGGGGTAATTGTAAATTACAGTTCATGCAAGGATTATGGAGAACAAGGGAGGTAAAGCAGCAATATACTTTGGTGGAAAGGAAATGGGCTTTGGATGCAAGATTTCTAAGATATATAAATATATATATATATATATATATATATATATATATATATATATATACAAAGATGGATTATGGTAGGAAGTCATTAAACTATACGAGGTACACATTGTGTCACATTCAAAAAGTGTCAGATAAAAGGCTTATTGATGGGAACATTATCTTATCTGATTGCAGTATATTTGTACCAAGGTATTGACTTTTATTTCTGCAGTATGGCTGAAAATGTAAAATTCCATAAGCAGAGATGCATGCTATAGGTTAATGAAGAAACACAGGTACAGACATTATAAACCCTCTAGTCCAGTTTTACTCTTTCCATCTGCATCATAATTTAAGGAATACCAAAGGAAAGAATGAGTAATGACAGGCAGTTTAGAAGTCTTAGGGCTTATATTTATTTATTTCCATGTTTGTCAGCAAGAGATATCAACTGGCCATAGACTCTTTTCAGTTTTTCAGTCCCAAGCCAAGCAAATTAACACATAAAATCAAAATCAAATAGTCACCTAGAATGTGGAAACTCTGGCTTTAGTAATCTAAAACTGCTCAAATACCACAGCAGTCCTCTAAGACAAACACAAAAGTGGAAGGAGGATCTGCCTAAAGGTAGTGGTTTTGATGAATAAAAATGACATGGTATTCAATTTTGAATGAAGAAAGCAAGTGTGTTCCTCTCATATCTTTCCTTGATCGAATGTTGATTCTATATTTCCATTCTATTATCTGTTTCTGCTACTAAATTGTTTTACATACTAAAAGGTCAGAGTCATCTCCCAAGCGGGGAGTGAAAGGGCTTTTTTGTCAATGTTTACATTTCCTAGTGTTTACTAAAAGGATCTATCCTTATGACACAAGTAGTATTGTAACATTGTCAATATGAGATGCCCCATATAAATGGGTGCCAGTCCAGTTTGTCAGCATCTCAGATCTGTTCCCTGAGCATCTCATACTGACAGGGTATGACTAATGAACCCTCTATTCTCATATTTACTTCTTCTTTACTTTTGATAAGAAGTGAAAATAGAGAAAGTGAGCATTTGGTATAAATAATACTCATCTGTACCAAGTTTGGATTTTAGTATGTAAAACTTTGGAAACACTGGGGGATCTAGGGATAGGGTATGGCCTGCAGCCCTAAGTGCAAAATATGTGGATTTTTCCACCATCCACACCCTTCTACATGCAAATTTACTGGATTTCTTACACCAGTCACACACTTAAACACAGACACACATCCCTCCCTTTGTGTCTAATCAAGACAACCACCTACCCCATCCTCTCTGCTACAACATTTAAAAACTCACCACTGCTTGAACTGAAGAAATCTTGTAACTGACAAAAGTATCCACTGTTATTACTTTCAATAAAGATTTGAAAAAGAAGCTCTCTTTGCTGCAGAGTTTTTTTTATCCTAAACCTAGGAATCTTATGCTTATTATTCAGAAATGAACATTTGGTAATTATTCATCAAAACCACTAACATTTGTCATGTCCTACATCCACTTTAGATATATATATATATATATATATATATATATATATATATATATAGAGAGAGAGAGAGAGAGAGAGACAGGCAGATAAAAAGAGAAAGATGGGTACAGTTCACTCTTTTGAATAGTCAGGTTGTAAACATAGTTTATTGCAGAAGAAAATGATATGAAAGATATTTCTGTTAAGTTCTGGAGGTTTCAAAAGTAAGAAGGTCAAGTGTTTGTAGTTTTCTTAAAAGAGATTGTGTTTTAATGTCAAAAGCTTCAGATAAGGGCTATAGTTACAGTAAGAGTTATGGGAGGTGAGGGGATGCAGTTCTTGTTCTGTGTGTGTGTGTGTGTGTGTGTGTGTGTGTGTGTGTGTGTGTGTGTGTGTGTGTGTGTGCGTGCGTGCATGCGTGTGTGTGTGTGTGTGTGTGTGTGTGTGTGTGTGTGTGTGTGTGTGTGTGTGTGTGCACGTGCGCTTGCGTTGTTGTATATGTGAAATGTGTGATAGTGTTAGGGAAAACATTTTTGTAAGGTAAAGTGTATGGCTGAGGTTTGGATCAAAGCAGAGTTATGGACACAGTTTGGGTTATGGTTAGTAGACATCAGTAATGTGGTGCAGGAGTACAAAAGCCTACTGCCTGTCTTTATTATTGTGGGCTGACTAATGTTCTTATAACCATTGTCTGTGAAGGATGTTTGGGTATTAAAGGAAGGCAATTGGAAGGTATGTTACTTCTAATAAATGAAGTGATGAATGACGTGTAGAGAGAAGAAAGATAGAAAGGCTGTGACATATAATTTAAAAATGTGATAATGTCAATTATAAGATGGCAAGGAAAATTATGAAGACATACCATATGAGGAAGACTAATATAGATATTACGGCTGATTTTAAGAATATGAGAATATGCGTTTTGGAGATTGGCTGGATAGGAGAAAAATCTAGAAGAAAGAAGTGTAAAAATAAGAATATCCCTTTAGTGGTCTCTTTCCTGTGTCAGTTATGAATGCAGTTTTAACAGAATGCCAGGCAGTTTTGGTTGTAGCATAATGAGAAATATAAAAAGATGCAAGTGTTCCAGTGGTCCTTTTCTTATGCAGATGCTTTCATTTTAATTATAAAAATATGGACTGAATGAGTGCCATTATTTTTGAAGTAGAAAACATTTAACAGCTGTAGATTCTCAAACGAATAAAAAGAAAAGCAAAGATTTGGGTAATAAAATGAATATAAGTTTATAGGTGAATATTAGGCTAACTGCCTTGAAAGGCCATTTTATTCTTAGTTAATACCCTGGGGTCAGAATCAAATCCTGAGCCTTGTGTTTATGAGGCAAAGACCTTAATCATTACACCAAGACTACCACTTACAGCAAACCCACACCTTAGAAGGCATTTATTTTATACAGATGGAAATATATATTTTGGGGATAACTTCTTAGCAAAATATGTGTTACAGAGCAAAAGGAAAATCTTAAATAACAGAGACTGGTAATTTATGGAGGATGTTTAGGTAACATTTTAGGAAGAACATCTATCTTCTTAACTCAGTATTTACTGGGGAATCATTCTTATGCGTTTAACTACTGCACCACCTTACTCATGTGTGCTTACCCTATCCCTGCCCAACTCTAACCCTGTATACTACATTACTAAAAACCCTTCCCCTAACTGTACCATGATTCAAGGTAAAAGGACTCAGAACATGCACAACATGAATCAGGCACAACTCTAAATCTAACCTCTTACCTAACCCTAACCCTAACCTGAGAGTGGCAGCTCATGCTATTGGACTGCAGGACTGCAGCTCCTTCAGCTAAAAGTAAAGAAAAACAATAAAAAAAATATTTATTTAAAAAAATACTAACTGGCTTAGTGGCTTCACTGGCTTGGCTACAGGCTACCTTAGATGCATGTGAGTCCGACTGGCTCGCTAAGTCCTGGAACTCAAACTGCTCATGCGTGCTCTGCGAGTTCTTGGTTTAAAAAAAAATAGTTTTTCTCAATCCAGACTGGAGTTAAACCAGTCCAGATTAATAAATAAAGGTTTACTATATACATGCCCACAAGTCTATGCATTTTTTAACAGCAGTGAATGGAAGGGACTCAGACTGCCATGTCTGCAGTCACGTATGTGATGCGGCTGGCTGGATGGGTACTGATTCATTCTCGACTCTCGCTCTTTTCCTGTGCTTTGCATACTGGGAAGAAGAGAGCGAGCTGAGAAATAGCAGCCGTATACATTTGTTTTTTTTGGAGGCCTGGAGTTTATTTAATTGGAGGAATGAGGAGTCTCAGAAGACAGTGGACACAGGCAGCAGAGCAGTGCACCTTGACCTGGCTGGGGTAGAAGAAAGAAGTGACCAGCACTTCAAAGAACAGAAGGAGGAAAGGAACTGAAACAGCAGGTTAGTGAAGGGAGATGTAACATGTAATTTGTAGAATAAGATTTTTTATTTATTTTTTTGGCTTTATTAATTCTTCGCTGTTGTAAAGTACTTGATAAATAGCAGGCTAGTGAAGGTGAAGGGAATACAAAAACAGCTGTGATTTGTAGAATCAGATTTTTTTTGTTGGCTTTATTAATTCTTAGTAGTTGTACTTGATAAATAGCAGGTTAGTGAAGGTGAAGGGGGATACAGAAAAGTTGTAGAATAAGATTTTTTTTTTTATTGTTGGCTTTGTTGCAATAATATAATTCTTAGCTGTACTTGGTGGCTTGCTTTCATTATTATAGAAATTAAAAGATTAAAACTATCTTGAGTCTTAAGATGGCAAAGCAAAGTTCTAAATTAGTGATGTTCAGATGTCTCTCTCTCTCTCTCTCTCTCTGTGTGTGTGTGTGTGTGTGTGTGTGTGTGTGTGTGTGTGTGTGTGTTTGTGTAAATATTGGTTCCCAGCTGCATTGTGTGGCTATTTTATATTTTTGCATTACATTTTTGGTCCATTTCTCACAAAAATATGGTTTTCTGGGAAATTAGTGGCAAATCATTAAAGATTAAAGTTAGGAAATAATGACAGACATTTGCGTTTCAGATTTCGTACCCTTCAGAAAATTCATACTAATGCAAGACCTACTATTCTATTATCTTTCTAAGTTTATAAGAGCAATATTTAAAAATTGTCCTTATTTTGGGGCCTTTGTCCCACTTTATGGCTTAGTCCAGATTTCTTGCTCTGAGGTTGACAGGTATGACAGATGTGTCAGGGCCGTCACTGTTATCCAGAGACATTTCAAATTGTGAGATACTGGTTGTACCCTGCTCCCCCATGTGGTGACTCTGGATGTGTCCAAGCAAGGCAAGGAGTAGTTATGCAGTTTAAGTGTGCAGAGCCCCCCATCCAAGGAAGACACAAGTAGTACAGTGGCTTTTCATCCGTCTTTGATTTTGCAGAATGTTCTGGTTTTCTGTTATATTTTTTATACTGTTGATTTATACTTCTTATTATTCAGAAATTGCATGTTGTTGCAGTGCCTGTTTATCTGTGTTTAAGTAGCAATGCTTTAATGACCATCAGGTAAGCTTGTATTGTAAGATGCAAGTAAGCTTTAATAAGCATACTGTTAAAGAATTATCAGCATTGAAAGCATTTTTGTTGTTGCCATGCAGAGAATATTTATATAACTAGGTAACATATAAGCCTTAGGTATTGAAATGCATATGACATATTTGTGATAAAGGACAAGATTACATTATTTTCAGAAGCTCATTACATTTGTTGGAGACATGCATCTTTGCAGGCTTTACCATAAACTCAACAGAATGCCAGTCTATCATGTGTGGTCCATAACCTGTGTAGTAATCCTTTAAGCAATTTATCTTGAGCTTGTTTCCTGTTTGTAGTTCCGTTTTACTTTGATCATTTTTCCCCATGAAACAAGTAGATAGTTCAGGCAGCAGGGCTTTTTTGGATAAGAAACATTTTCCCAAGTGGGGGTATCACAAAGATTGCTACTTTCAGCATTTTACTTGGTACTTTTATAAAGCTGATTTCTGAATATAAATTATAATTAGAACTGCAGTACAAGGAGAAGTGGTTTGAGTTGAGTGCTGCTTGTTTTTTTATACTTGATTTTGACTGGCATTCCAGTAATGTATTTAAAAAGTCATTTATTTTTTCATGCCTCACAACCTTTTTCTTTCTATCTAGGTATTAATTAAGCTGTCATGTAGCCAATGTATTGAAATATTTTTTTTCTTCTCCACTTCATTTTGTCTTGATTGGATGCTCATAATGATGGTTTGGTACCCAGGGCAGCATTTTTAATTAATGTCCCAGTTTTTCTGTTTTGAGAATACCTCCACCCCTTTCTAGTTAGTCACACCTATTCCCATTGGCCCCACCCATTCAGCTGTCTCCTGCAGCCCCCCTTTGATTTGAAGTCACCAGCTGCCATTGCCTGGGAACACTTGCACACATACATACTACTTGCTATTATGCAGGTTTGTATATTATCAAAATGACCATCTTTTCATTCAACCATTCCTTTACAGCACACTCTTACATAGCTATACTTTATAAACCTTGAATTCAACCAAATATAGTTCTCACAAATGTGCAGTCATTCATTTCTCCATTCACTATTTAACAGCCACACATTTGCATTTATGTGTATTTCCGCGGTGGTACAGCGGTAGCGTTGTTACCTCACAGCAAGAGGTTCTCCCATTTGATTCTCGGCTTGGGTTGGGAATGCCTTCTATGTGGAGTCTGCATGTCCTCCCCGCAGTCAAGTGAGCGTTCGAAAGACATGCGTTGAAGGTTGGGCGTTGGGCTGGCAACTCGACACCATAAAAACTAACTGCCAATCATTAGCGGACCGGAGTTCCGCTGTGGCGACCCCTAACTGGGAAAAGCCTAAAGACGACAACAACATTTTCATTTATGTGTGTCTCTGTGAGTGTGTGTGTGTGTCTGTGTGTGCATGTGTATGTGTGTGCATGCGTGTGTGTGTGTGTGTGTGTGTGTGTGTGTGTGTGTGTGTGTGTGTGTGTGTGTGTGTGTGTGTGTGTGTGAGAGTGCATGCGTATGTGTGGATTTATTGCTTTAATATGGATTTATTGCAAATCTGAATTACTTAAATTGAAATAAAAAGCCACAAGACCTTTACCTTCACATGAGCTATGACTACCTCAAGAAGGTAAGGCATGAAGGATGGTACACTCAAATATTTTTCTCCTCTTTATGCTCCACTGCAGAGGCAGTAGTGGAATGTCTTTGACATAGGGGTGTTGTGGAGAGATAAGCTTCAGGACATCTTGTTCAATATCATGTGGATATCAGTTGTAAAAAGGCAGTGCTTCTGTCCAGATATACCAAATAATGGAGTTTTTCTGTGAGTTGGAGTAGCTGTACAAAACAGCTTGACTTACCAGAAGGAGAGTTTTAACTGTCACACAATGTGAATTGGCTGCTTTTTTTTTGTTCCATGATTGACTTTACTGACAACTGACCCCCAAGAAGTTATATTAGTTCCAGCCTTCCAAGTCCTTCTCTTGGATGGTGTTTGATAGTCTCAATTATGGTAAGGCCATGACAGTTATTTTGGGTTTAAAACCAACAACCAGTGGGTTCAATCCTTGTCTATTATGACTGGCTTTGGCTTGCCTTGATGCACTCAATAGTCTGCTTTTTTCAGATCACAGTTTCTTCAATGATGCTTAGGGATTTTCTATTGAACTTGAAAAAGGCATATCCTATGTTATCCCTATTGTTAAGCAATCTTCACTGAAACCTAAAATGCTTGATAACTACCAGCTATTGTCAAACTTAATTTTCTGAGACAGGATATCAAGAAGGTTGTACACAAGCAACACTTGAGACATAGTCAATGGTCAGTGGACTCACATATCCTTTTCAATCAGAGTTTCACACTTACCATAGTACACAGGTTGCTCTTGACTCTTTTGTCAAAGAACTCTTAATCACTTGACCAGCAGAACAAGTGTTTACTGGTCCTACTGGATATCTCTGAAGTATTTGATGCTGTAGACCACAGCCTGTTGCTTGAGTATTTATGAACTTACTGTGACTTCTCCAGTCAGGCTGCATTCAGTCACCAGCTCTTCTTCATATCCTCTTGAGAGATGAGTGGCACAGGCTCTGTCCTAAATCTTTACTATTTACATGTAATTCCACTGGGAGATATTATTAGGGAGAGAGGGTTAACATACCATAGCTATAAAAAATGATACACAGATTCATTTTTCTTTTGTTCACAATGATATGGTAAGTATGTATTCCCTTGATAATGACTTCAGTGTGATATATTCCTGGCTCAGTTTGAATCAGTTGAAGATTAACACCTTCAAAGTTGAGACCATGGCTTTTCATTCAGTCTTAACAATGTCTTCCTACCCTTTACTCTCTAACTGTGTTATATATGGTGAAAATCTGTTTGACTAGTGTGCAGTTATGTGTAATCCTGGACTGTGGGATCCATCTTAAGGACCAAGTATCCGACATTGTCGAATCATCTTGTCTCCATATGTGAATTATTTCTTGGACTAATTACTTTTTACCTCAGGCTGACATCTTGGCTGTTGATCATTTCCGAGTCACCTACTGGCTGGAGTACTATAATACCCTGTACATGTGACTCCCTAGTATGGAGTTTCATCATTTGTAAAGGGTGCGTACCTTTACTGTCTACTGAGAGTCCCAATTCATTAATAACATATTCTATCTATTCTGCACAGTTTACATTGGCTTTTTAAGAGATGCAGAATAATGTTCAGTGTCTTAATGTTAAATTATCTGCCTATTCATGGCTTCGTACCTCTTACCTGCAGGATCTAATGCCATATTTCCTTGTTTGGGTCTTGTGCTCTGCTTCCTGGGGGCTGCTATTAGTTGAGATATCTGGAGTGATTGCCTTTCAGGCCCCTCACCTATTGAACTTACTCCCTCAATGGCTTCTAGTACATCCTTCTCTGGCTGTCTTCACTTAAATCCTATTTATATGATATAACCTTTGGCAGAGTAGGTGATGTGTTTTTGCTTATTCCATCATGTGTACCCACTAATCATTTTATGTATTTATTTTTTTACATATGTTTTATGTAGTTTTCTTTTTATGCTATATTCTACTGTGTCTTATGCAGTTCTTTGCTTATTGAAGTTTTGTGATAAAACATCTTAATAAAGCTGAATTTGAATTTAAAGCAACTGGTGTGTGAACACAACCAACAGCTGTCTGATCTTCCAGAATCAAAGGCAAGTGTGCTACATTTTAAACCATTAACTCTGCATATCTAAACCACCATTGCCTTTTGAATTATATATCACTCCTCTCTTCATAGTCTTTAATTATGAACAACATATCATTCCAGAAAAACTTAAACACCTTAATCTTCATTCCTTCAAGTAATATAAGTTCTTTCCTAATAAAATTAGTTAAATATGTCTTTATTATATGTCATTTTATATAGCTGACAGGATTGTACTAAATTTTGCATTTTTTTTCAGTAGTTCTTTCTATTTCCTTTGCCTGCATATCTCTATATCTTAAGGCTAACACTGAAAAAAATTTGACATGAAAATCATATTATCTTTAATTTCTTATAAGACTCAAAACATTTGCTAGCATTAATGTTTACCTATAAGAATTGAAATCATTAACTTATTTTCTTCTTATGTTTTTGTAACTACTAATATAAATGTTTATCCAGTTGTAATTCATATACAACATATAATATTAAACTTAAAGGGCACCTGTGTATCTTTTGTCCTCAGTCCTACTATGTTTCTAGTGTACCCATTAATCATGACATATGGTATACACCCTTGAGCTGTTTCCATGACCATATTTCCATAATGTATTTTCCACATATCTGCACAATCTGAAGGTAAGTGATGGCAATGTCCAGACTACATAAATTATAGTTTACATTAACTGCTATTTTTATTATAAACAATTTATTATTCAAACAACTTGTCATATCCTTCCATGAAGTTGAGCATATTGACCTGTCTTTTGCCCACAACCCTTACCTAGTTTATATTTTAACTATGACTTTTTACCAATAATTTACAATTATTATTTAACAAGGCACACATTTTCAGCTCTCTGCCCTTTGTAATGAGTTATGTTTTCAAAAAAGATAAATAATTACCTCATACAAAACATCAAAATCATGTAGACCCTTTGTATTGCATTCATTTTAAACATTCAGGTCACATTTCAATTGCACACATGTAATGATGAATAATAATCATATCATGTTCCAGCTGCCTCTGTTACACTATTGCTATTTAGGTTTTTGAATACATTTTCTAATACAATTGCAGCAATATCTCCAACTATTCTGTCTGCTTCATCTTTCCTGACTACCTTTGCCCAGTCTAGCTTCTTACTTCTTCTGGGACTCCACACTGCCTTTTGACTTAGAATGCATTCTAGTAACCATAACCCCTTCTCAGGCTCCTTCAGCTTTATTCTTCTATGGTCGCAATATGTTATGTGCTTTTAAAATCCTTGACAGGAAAGGATGCAGTTGTTCTTCATCATCCATTGAAAATGTTTGTTTCCTTTGACATCCTTCTAGTACTTTAAACATTTGTTTTAAAATTCTAATACATTTCAATCAAATATGTCGCTATTTTCCATATATGCTGTATTTTAATCATTTAAACTTCCAATATATTATTTCATCTACTACTTCCTAACATTCATATCAGAATTTATATTCCATAGGCAATATTCCATAAATAAGTAAAAGTATCATTGTATCCAACTAGAGTAAACAACCTTGATGCAAATTCTCCCAAAAATAAACTTTACTTCCCCTGGATCAGTGAACCAATGTATTTTCATTCTTTCATCTTTCATTTTGGAGTCACAAGGATGCATACATTAATAATCCATTATTTATCCTGTTCTACTATACAGTTTACTTGTAATATCTTTTCTATATAACATACAATATATAACTTTTTGTATATCTGTTTGAGGTTTAATGTGTATAAATATTACCATAACTGACCATGATTTATCTCTAAATGGTGACATTACTTTACCTTTTAAACAAGTTTGTTTTCAACACTACTTAATTTCTGGATCATATAACTTATCACCTTCTCCTAAATATTTGTATATTATTAAAATTGGATGTTAAATCTTCCATGTTGTATCATCGGACATTTTTTCCTGTTTTTAACAACTTGTCTTTCACATCCTAACTCTTTCTCCTTTAGAATTCATACCATTTAAAGGCTTAAGTTCTTCCATGCTTATTCACTTTCCATTTGTTTATGATTTAGATCTAGTCTTCTTTTTCCATTGATCTTGGTTACTGTAGGTCCTCTTTTAACTAACAAGGGTTTGCCTTCACAATCATCATTTGTATCTTTTATTTACCTTCAGTACTGCATTTATCTTGTTAGCTTTGGAAAGCTAAATCAGAAGTGACACATGTTCTACCTTTAGCAATCTCTCCATACAATTTTTGAGTTGTTTATCTACTTTCCTCAAAAATTTCTAGTCATTACTAATTAAAATATCCCTCCTTTGCAATGCACAAATCATTCTCATACTGGCGTGCATATTTTATCCAACATTTGTTATTTTGCATAAAATTTTATCTTTTAACCAAACAGCCAACCTTATAAAACACCACTGCCTTGCATTAAAACAATTAAAGTGGATTGAACTCCCAAACCATTTGACATGCTTACAACTAATCATTCCCCACAACCTATTGTACTCTTCAGGCAAATGCCCAGCATTGCAAAATACTCTACTATACTATTCACCCACTAGAGACCTTTGTTCTAGCAATACATTTTTACTATGTATCAGAAACACATTCAACACTGCTGGAGCCTCTCTCTACTCTCATTATGTGTCAAAACTCTGGAATAAAATCCCCATACAGTTAAAACAGATAGAAAACTGAAGTGGTTTCAAAACTCTGCTTAAACAACACCTATGCCAAGCTTGAGTCTGTTCTTCCTGCTCACCTGGATTGTTTTACTCTGATTACTTTCCCCAACCCTTACAGGCACTTTGCTTCCCAGTCTTTTTGTACCTTATCTCCCCTCCTCATACTGCACTTATCTCCTAAACTCTTACTTTTCCTCTTTCTTTCACATTCCACCACTAACTACAATTCCTCGTCTGTCCGTTTATCTTCCTGCTCATTTCCATAACATCTCCTTTCATAGTTCTCTTCTCATTTTTAAGCTACATTCTAATTGTCTATCTGTAAATTATTACTAAACTCAAAAACACCCTAGTTTGCTGTTTTCCCTGCAACCATCATACTATATATTCATTAATACATACTTAAACTGTGTAATTATTGAATAGAGAAATAACATACAGTTGGTATATTTATTTCTCTATTCAGTAATTAGCCATTTTAAGTTAACTTCTCTTTTTCGGGTTCAATGTTATGCTTGTGTAAGAAATATTTAAAAATATTTAAAAATCATGTAAATAAGTTCATGTATAAATGTTTTTACCATGCAATTACAAATGTACATCATGTGTAACTTAAATGTGGATTTTCTCCATGGGCCTCTGTTGAAAATAGGTTTTGCCCAGTTGGACTTTTCCCGGTCAACAAAGACAAATAAATTAATCTTATTATTCGCTTTAACTTCTGTAACAAACAATTCAATGCTCCTTCCCAACTCTCAGTGCAGTTACTTTAAACTGGCTTTACTGTTGCATTTAATTTTGTTTTCTGTTATTTTCATGAGGATAAAAATAATTACATAAATAAATAAACAAATAGACAGACAGACAACTCAATTCCCAGAGTAAATTTGCTCTGCATGCCTTTTAGTTAATACATTACCTAACAAAAAAAGAATTGGTGTTTTCTCCTGTTGCTGCCTTTTGCATTCTTCACTGATGTGGATTAATACTTCCTCAGTTTTTAAACACGCATTATGCAATGTCACTTAATGGTGTACCCTAGATTTCAAAAGTGAGACATTATAACTTATTAGGTTTGAAATATTTATAGGGTTTTCAGAAGATAAAACTGAATCAATTTTCTCATTTGATGAGACATCTGTAAACAGCCAAGAGAATAATTTTCTCCAGCAAGAGAAACCCTTCTGCATAGCACAGCCGGAATACAAGCACCCCTCAAAATTTCCAGAAGTTGCATTCTTTTGCACATCATTCTCTAGAAAAAAACACTCATAATTTTAACTAATTTCCTGTCTGATGCAGTTTTTAACTCACTTTCTCAAAAGTTTATCAAATTCTGGCAGTGAGCTTAGACCATGAGACAGTTCTTTAGTAGACAGAGTGAAGTTTATATTTTAAAATTTCAAAAGACTCATCGCTTTCTCCTACTGACTACTTCAAAGCTATTGTCTTCTGTAGCTCCACCATGATTACTGATGCATTACCTAGAGGAAATAAAAAACAAAATCTCCAATTTCCTTGGTGTCCAAGACAAATTGCTACAGTTATTATAAATAACTCTTTGACTCTTTGGCCTTTTTTGAAAATAAACCATGGATAATGCAACAATCCTGTTCAGCTAAATGAAATAAAGTAATTAAATACTAATAAATGAAAGCCTTTTGTTTAAAAAGCTAGAGATTTTTTTATTCATGTATTTCTTTATTTTTTATGGATTTATTTGTTTACTTTTGTGAGTATAGTGAAGTTTCTTTGCACATCCTTCATTTCATATAATCCACTGGCCTTACAGGTGAGACGTTTGGTTTAAGATGAACCTTTAGTACAGGTAAATATGGATTATGAATGTTGAATCAAAAAAGTGGAAGAAGCAAATTCAGAAGGGGAGAAAAGAGAGATGATACAGCTGATAATTAGGAACATGACTCTTCAAAAAACTTCATTTTCTTGTGGATATTTTCAGAAGAAACTTACTTTCTGTGTATTTGTACATCTGCAAAAGCACTTCATGAGATAAGATACAGATGTGGTGCCAGAGCCATGCAGTCCATCACTTATCTTTTTAATGACTGATACCTGGAAAGTAAGAAAGAAATAATGACCTTGGTATTCTAGCAACACTTAAACAAAAAAGTTATTTTCTCTGGTCTCTTCGTAGATAAAATGCACCTCAACAGATTTACAGTGCAACATGTTTCACAGTGACTTGACTCTAAAGTAGTACAATATGCCTCCTCTGTCCATTTTTTCCCCTGAACAAATGTATTGCAAATAGAGGCTTTCAAACAATTTATCTGATTGTTTTTTGTGTTGTAGTAACTCCAGTGCTATGCATGGCTTCTCTTCTCTTTCTGCCATATCCCTATTCCCATCTACTCCTCCTATCATTAAATGTATACCTACTTAGCCACTCCCACAATCTACATCATCATCATCAATCAACCAATATAAACCTGATGCTTCATATTTCTAATTTCATCTTAACCAGTAAGGTTCCCATTTTTCCCATACTCATAGATCTCCCTGCTGAGCCTTCACCAATAAGATCCATCTTCTAGAATCTAGAACAGAAGCTGCCATTAAGAAAGTAATAATTAGTAGAGCACAAAAATAATTAATCGAGCACAAAAAATATTGCATGATAACTATCAAAATCAATCAGAGGAGGTTAAATAAGATTGAAAAGAGAAACTGTATAAGCAATTCACAAAGAAACAATGGGAAGATATATGTATTTCTCCCAAATATGCAGCAAAATCTAGATTTAGGATTTTTTCCCAGAAATGTTTACATAGATATTTTTATACCACAAGTAGACTCCAGAGAATTTTTCCTCAAGCAGACAGTAAATGTTGGAGGTGTGAAGAGAAAGAAAGAGATAAATGGGAACATACTTTCTTGGAGTGTGGTGAGTTTGTGGACTTTAAGGATTCCCTGCAGGGTGCACTGTTGGAGATGCTGGATGGGCAGATTGGTTTGATGAGAGAGATAATTTTTCTGAGCCATGCTACAGAATCGAAATTGTCTAGACATGGTAAGGCCTTGCCTTGTATAATAATGGTGGCTGCCAAAAAAATCAATTGCTAAGAAATGGAAATGAGATCTTTAAAAAAGGGTAGGAGCAAACTACATAGGAAAAAATGGGAATTGTGGGAATGATACATACAAGGGAGTAATGAGGTTTAAAAGGCAGCAGGACGTAAATGAGCTATGTGATGTTTGAGTGAGGAAGATTGGCTAATTATAAGTGATATATAATGTTTGAAACTGAGGGTGTGTCAGCATGGTTTGTGTGTAAAATGCCTGTGACTAGAATTGTGGGGTCTATATTACATAATCGAATGTTTAGATGATCGAACACCTAAACGTTGTCCCGTAAATATCGATCTCTGACAATCATGAACAGCCATTTACGCAAATTTTTTCCCTGGGAAAAAAATTTGCTTGGCTGTCATTGGTAATTTGCCCTTTTCCCAAATGTACAGCAATCTTGGAGTTGGTGTATTTACTTGATTAGCGTTTAAAGGTTTGTTTTGTTTCCTATGTCGAAGCAAATTTTTTCCCAGGGGAAAAATTTGCGTAAATGGCTATTTGTGGTATTAAGGGTTCAACATTCACGGGTTGATGTTTAGGTGTTCGATCACCTTAATGTTCGATCCCATAATATAGACCCGGATTGTGTTGGTGTGGTTTGTTTTCATTTATATAAATGTATGGTTGCCTATATAGTAAGTAATGGTTTAATAAAACTGTTCTAGGGTTAAAAAAAATAAGATCCATCCTATTACCATCTTACAAAGCACATCTTTCAGGCCTTCCAGGTATTGAACAATTAAATACTCACCACTAATTCAAATGTGATCTACACACAAATCTTTACAGCTTGAATACAGGTGCTATATTTACTTCTCTATATAAACTTCAACTCTGATAGTGCATGGCATCTTTATTTTTTTCACAAGAAGGTATTAAGCATAACTGTACTCTAAAAGCTATTAACAACATACTATACTGTTATAAATAGTTGCATTATCATTCCCAGCACCTCTCCTTACTTGAGCTAACATTTTGATCGATTTGACCTCACCCCATCAATGTCAGCACTTCTTGATTAACCTAGCAGGCTCACAGGTTTTACACTACATATACAATATCCCTTTTCTGCACAAACTGGAAGACAAACACTGTCTTCTCTCTTTTCTCAGAATGTATACTGTTAACACTTACATCCACCCATAATACTACACTTCTCTTTCCATAACTCTGCCTTCTGTTGTTCTTTCTTTACACATTTATCTGGTTGATAGGTGTATGTTGCTTTATTGGTTTTCCCTTCCTTAGACCTCCACTTTCAACAATAGAAATCCCCCCAGATATCCTATGTAACAGATAGGATTTTCTCTCTTCACATTTTACTCCACTCCATATCACTCATTACACCACCTTTGAGGTTTTTAGCTTCTGACCCAACTATTTAATCATCTAGAGTGTTAGTCCAACAGTCTAGGAGGTAGACGTTCTGTCTAAATTAACCTATACACACAGCCCTAGCCTTGAAAGTTGATTGACTGCACTTTCATTTCATGTTCAGCTGTTAAACCCTCTACCCTCATACTCCAAGATGGCTGACAGACTGTACAACTTATCTTATGTCCTAAGCTTAGGTAGCATATATATTGATCTTCTTCTTCTTCTCTAATCAAGTCCTTTTACTTTATAGACTGTACTTCTACTCCAAGAGTCTATGAGACAGACTGTATGACTTAACCTGTGTACACAGCCCAGGTGGCATCTAGGCTGATCTCATTCTTCTGTTATGAGGTCCTTTTACTTTCTAGCATAGGATGTAAATGATACGGTTACTTTCATTTCTTTTCATTACTTGACTGTTTTATGCTCTGCACTGTTACTCCCATAGTCTAGGTGGCAGATAGACTATACAAATGAACCAATGCACATACCCTAGGTGTCACTGTAACCAGGTAATTTTACTTCTTAAACTAAGTGGTAGATATGTTGCACTTTCATTTTATATACTAACACCACCCTGGTAGCTAATCAAGTGTGCTATCTTCCTTGTATGCCAGCTCTCCTAATTTTAATTGATGAAGCTGGACTGCATTTACAGCCTAGGCTACAGTTAGGCTGGGTTGCTTCTTTTACCTACTTTTCAACCTCCCCCTGATAGGGTGAAAAATATATCTTCACACTACCGATAGTAGGCAATTCCAATTATTCTCTCTACTTGACTGTCTATCTATCTGTCTCTATTGTACCACATCTATCAACTTACAGTTACTCTGCTACCTTCTTTACTAAATCTCTAGCATACTACCTATCTTCTTCTTCAACTCTCTGACTCTGTCTTTACAATTTAACTACAACAAATTTGCATCTTCATTATAATGCCAGTGCTCAAGCTCCCAAAAACTTATATTAGCATACTCATTCTATGCTATCACCTTAACCTGCAGTCTACACATTACAGATACTTTACCTCTTTCTCAACCATGTCAAAAATCCTCCAATCCTACACATGCGTCACTACTGGCAAATAAAAAAATACAATCTACTCACTGAAGCCAACAATAAATTACGTTACTATGAAATAATTTCTCCTGTGAATCATGCTCCTACAGAAGGCACCAATCCCCACCCTGAAAAGTTAAGGATCTTCTCTCAAAATTCCAGTATTTCATCACTCATATGTTTAGGAGATATTCAATCAAACATAAGAACACTTAAAGTCAGCCATCAAAACCATAACCTAATCACCCATAATATCAGAGATACAGACCATAAAATTGCTCACCTGAATACACACAGTCTTAATGTATCAGTCTTGAAGTATGGGTGTGAGCAGAAAATCATGACATTTTTGCAACATCAAAAACCATACTGAGATAGGATCACTATGCATGCTGTCACTCTTCTTTTAAACAGGATAATTACTTCATATATAATTACAACAGATCAGGTTCTAGATGTGGTGATGGTGCCACACTTCCAATAAAAAGGAATACTGCTATTATCATAGTGGATTTTATTAATTCTTGTGCCATATATGAGAAAAATCTCAGTTATGTGCTGTCACATATACCACATAGATATAAACTCATGTGGATTTAGCAGGTTACATCCCACTACCATCCTCTGTCTCTGATTTACAAAACACACTCCAAAATATATCCCCAAAAGGTGCATGCAAAAATACAACAATTCATTTTGATTCCAATATCAGTGTTAATAGGAAAGATTATCTTCCATGGAATAAAATGTTGCAACAATTTAGTCTGGCCCAAATAATACTAGACCCTACTTTAACCAATACAAAATCAGCTATAGGGCCATACTAGACCTAATAATAACCACAATACCTTCACACTGAAACACTCCCATTGTGGCCACTCACCCATCAACTCTATGTGGCCATTTAGGACCTAAAACACCTCAACTAACACATTCAAAATTTCAATATCCTATTCATTGCTTTAGATTGTCCCCCACCTCATATGCCATGACTGAACCCACTAATGCCTAGAATTTTTCATATCAAGACTCACACAATTCAATACACAATGCATTGCTTTAAAAATAAGGCTTATATAACAGATTTGCCCATAGCTTACAGTGGATTTTAAAAACAAAGTAAGAGCTAAACAGTCTACCAGGAAGAACTAGAAAAGGAATCTACACAGTAGTGAGCTACATCAAACTTTATGAGTTTAAGAAAATAAAAAAAGAAAAGAAATGAAATGATAATTTCAACTGAAACAACAAAATCCTGTTTCTTAGGCTTAAACAGGAAGCAAATTGGTCTAAAACAAATATTTTTGGAAGGAAGTAGAATGTTTAATAGGTCCATTAAATAACAATCCACCACACAAACAAGAACCAGGGTCATCTAGCCATTCTTCCTTTGTTAATGACTATGACCACTTTATGCAGTCTACTATAACTGACATAACTGAAGCC
>NC_056728.1:796635144-796760144 GCF_019279795.1 Protopterus annectens | reverse complement strand
CATGATCACTCCTTAATTTCAACAAACTGTCTTACCCCCATTTTAGCAACTTGAACCATAAGTGCTGACTTAATACTCCATGTAACACTCAAAAGGTAAGAATTCCCACCAGTGTCCAACACCTTCAGCATTTCTAGCCATATCTTATATACTCCTGCAGACTTATTAAAGTGGAACTCATGTACTGAAATGAAACCAGTTCTAGCATCTGTGTCTGTTTTTGCCTCCAAGAGGAGGGCATCTTCAGTAGAAATATCATCACTTTAGATTCCAAATACTTAAAACAATGAGTCTTGCATGAAATCAGAGACTTATAGACAGCATAAACTCTTCCTTAACCTCCATGCATCTTCCTCCTTATCAGTATCATATGCAAGCATTTTGGTCATACCATAGACCACAAGGTGCCATTTGTCTCACTCTCTGGCATGACAGCTGCTGTGAGCAAGGCCCATTGAGCCTGTGTGAGAAAGCTTTTCTCTATACCATAAATCTGAGTTTATTTTCATAAATAACCTTTACATGCCATATTGGATTATATCTAAAATTACAGTATGAAATAGATAAATATTGACAATATAAGAAATTAAAATAACTCCACTTTTCAAGAAAAAATGTGCCCTCCCCCAAAAAACAGTTCATCAGTACTGACTTAAAAATCTGGCCATGCATATACCAGAAAAAAAGTCAATAAACCTGAGTTGCAATGTTTGGACTCATGTTAAAAGGCCCATTTACTAGAGCGCTGGCAGTCAAGTTCTCTGTCCTTTGAAGACGCATCAGAAAGTATCTAGTCTGAAGCATATCTATACTTATTCAACCAATTACTATTAAGCTGGCTTATTGATAGTGATTGTAGGAAAGTTTTCAATAGGAATGTATACCAGTATAAATTGTGAAAGATGATGCCATAGATACCTTGCCAAAGTGCTTACAAACATATTTATTTATTATCTGGGTGGCGCACTGATCCACATGGACCTTTTCTCAGACTCTGCCCACCATCACTGCTAGTTAATTTACTTGCTCACCGTCACACAGTAGACTAACACACACTGAGGGAATCAAACACTGAACTGCATGAATAATCTTGACAGCTTGTAGACTTAGTCCTCTATGTTAACTGCCAGACATGAACAGCCAGATGATTCAAGCTAAAGACCACAGCTAGAAGAAGGAAAAGCTATTATACTCTATGAATTTAACACCATTGTTTTGCACCCATACATGTGACAGTACTACTTAAACTCCTAGATATTACAGTGAATTGAGGTCACTGCAACTTAACATAAAGGTTAAATTCCCAAAATGTAATCACTATAACAGAGTTATCACAAAGCAGTCACACTGAATGCAATGGAAACTATGTCTAAGACAGCAAAAATGTCACAATCAGTAAATTACACACAAGAAAAGAATCGACAAAACTCACAAATTCATAACTTGCTCCATAGTAGGCATGCAACACCATTCACTTTAATTGTTCCACTTTTAAGGTAAACTTGTATCCAGCGTGATTATGGACTGATTCATGCTCCTTGTTTGCACACAAAACTGCTTTGCATAACTGTGTAAGTCAAACTAACTTTATGAAATCCCTAGCATATCTGAATTATCTTTTATTCAGCTGTCATGACAAAATAACCTAATATTGTTTTTGTTGTCTCCAGAATATATTTAGATCTCTCAGCATAATTATTTGTAAATGAGTAGATACCATGGTCCATAAATTATTATCCTTACTGTGTACCAATATGACTAAATTAGATTTTATGAAAATACATTTTTACCAGTAAATAAGGAATATGGCAACAGCCAGTAATATTTTAAACAATGTTCTTACTAATAAGAGGTTTAGTTCCCCCCCAGAATGTATTGTTGCTAGTGCAGACTGAAACCAGATTACTGATTCAAAGAACTTTAGACTATCATAGGTCTTGGCCACTAACCACTCTATCAAATATATTGATTTACTAGGAGTGATCATTATGAGAAAAGTAACCGCACAGTAAACATTTTGACTTTAATATGATATCAAGGAGGACATAAAACAAAAAGTGACAAAATAATCCAAATATATTTTGGGAAATTCATAAATATACATGTTTGATTAAGCTATACCATCATTTATCTTTGCAAGAGAAGATGATATTTTTATGACCTGAAAATCCTCTAGAAAGTTTAAATTCACTGAAACAGCACATACTGCTATCTAAAACAGTATCATTATAGCAAGACTAAACTATCTGTCAAACTTAATCAATATCGAACACAAAAATAATTTCTCAGCTACATAATAAAATGAATGTCAAAGTTTTTGAAATGAGATTATATAAAATATCACTATCAGTATCAGTATATTGTATAAAATATCTTTTAAAATAAGAAAGGTTGAAGAATATGACACAAACTTTGGGATAATGTATCACTTAGCACTGGAGATGCTGATAAGAACATGGGTTCTAATATTCCAGTTGCTTTCTAGTACATAAACAAAAATAATACTGCCAGATATCTTATACATGTTAAACAGATTACTGACAGATGCAATGGGGGGTGCTTTAAACTCTGATAACTGGAAATGCATAATCTGAAAGGTGATGAACAAAGTACATATACAATCTTTTTAACAAGTATCTTTTTCTGTAGATACAGCTCTGATATTTCACAAAGTATATCAGGACATAACATAAATCATTTAACATTACCCAGTTTGAATGTGTGTCACACAAGTAAAAGAACTTAAAATTAACTAGAAAAAAAATCATAAGACTTCCCGAATGGAATTTATTAAGAAACAATAGTACAAACATCACTTCTAAAATAAATACTTCAGCAACATTTATTAAGTACTTTTGACCCTCACAGGGGCTTCTTCAGAATCATGCTGACCTGCAGTCCCTTTTAAATGTAAACCTTAACTCAGTAGGGTGACAAGAAAAGTGTCAGCATGGATAAATAATGAGCAGGCTTGTTGAGCTGTAATCTGGCAATAAATGTTCATCTCCTTGCCCTTCATAGTGACAGCCTAAGTTTGGCAATCTTTGATGAAAGGTGAGAAAGCAGTGTTTACTATGATTTCACCTAGACCCTTTATTTCATTAATTTAATTATATTCAGCTCATAGTTGTCAGAAGACTTAGACACAATCTGATGTTAAATTATTTTCTTGTTTGAGAATACTTTTTATCCTTATTACTAACGTGTCTGGCAAAGGTATAGCGAAATCACCTGAAGGCATTTGAAAAATAATTTGCAACATGTGCTAGTGTTTTTCTTCATGAGTTGATTTTCTTTGTTGTATAGCCTATACTGTTCCTGTGGCATTTTTGCTGTCAATCTTTTATGTATCTACATTGTTTTGCTCTCTTTAGTTCCATTACAAAGGATTATTCTAATTTTTTACCTTTTTTTCCGCAGACAATGCTAGGTGACTTTATTTAGGCTCAAGTAATTTTTCAGACTCTCTACCACTTTTTCCTCATGTTAGTCCTCTTATCTAATTGTGTTGTTCATTAATTGCTCTAACCCTAAAGAACTTTCATTTTGGCTCTCTATTATTTTAATGGGCTTTGCTTTATGAATTATGCATTTGCCATAGTATTCTTGTAGCTGTAGTAGAATGTGCCCTTTATAAGCCCATGAGCATTTTTCTGTACTGCCTGAGTTGATAAAATTTGCCAACATATCACCACAGTGTTTTTGTCTGTGTGTGTGTGTGTGTGTGTGTGTGTGTGTGTGTGTGTGTGTGTGTGTGTGTGTGTGTGTGTGTGTTGAAACTGCAAAGACTGGCTAAGGCCAAAGATGATAATATCTGGGTATGGTTATTTTCAACAAATAAAATTGCACTGCTCAGTTCTTTTCTTTTTGGATAAATACTGGTAGCATACATACCTCTCAACCTGGAAACATCAAAAATCTGGACAAGGCCCATGAAAAATAGGTACAAATCTGTATGCTGATTAACATACAATTTGCATACATAATTACATAACCCCACCCACTCCAATGGAATTGTGGGATACCAACTTTTCAAACCCATACTGAGGAACAGACAACCAAAGTATGGCACCAGAGTGCCCATGCAGCCATTCCAATGCCCCATTACCTGGCTATTTCACCTCATTTACCATAAACACTAATGTGTGCTGCCAATAAATGGTATCCCTGTGTTAGTACTTTGTCAGTACTGATTACAGAAGTTGAACAAAATCATCGACCTTCCTTTTGCTGTGTCATTTGGGTCAAGAGGGGGAGAAAAGACTATTTTAATAATGTTGTTTAGTTCAGCTGTGGTAATGCATGGAATCTCTCTTACATAGCCCTTTTATTCATCTGTGGTGTCATGTCCCGCATGGCTCTGTACTGGGCCACCACTTTTCATAACATTCTTCTCAGATATGAAATTGGGAAATGGGTTACAGATGACCAAATATGTTGATGATTTGAACAGACTAACCTTCAATAAATGATGTCTAACTTCTACAGTATAGTCTAAAAATACACAGTTGGTGCACCTGTAACATCCATATCCTTAATGTCATTAAATGTAGCATCTTGAAATGTGCCGGAAAGGACTCCAGTTCATATTACAAAATGAACGGTAAACTCAGTATCTGCTAAAGTTAGAAAAGCAACTTCTGTAGCTCACCTAATTCTAAAGGGCATGTCTAACATCTCGATCATTATAGATCTTTATACTACACCCGTATGACCCATTATCGGTAGCATTATACATCTTTATACCACATCCATGACCCATTATTGGTGACATTATAGAGCTTTATTCCACACCCACATGACCCATTATTGGTAACATTATAGAGCTTTATACCACACCCACATGACCAATTATTGGTAACATCATAGATGTTTATACCACACCCATATGACCCATTATTGGTACAGTGTGGTATTATGTAGCCCTTCATCACCCACATTAATTTACTTAAAAAGGTGCAATGATTCTCTAGTTGAAAAATCAGTACATTGGAAAAAATTATTCAGAAAGACTTCAGGAATTCCCCTTATACTCTCTTTCCTGTATGTTACTTAAAAGTGACCTCTGCCTGGTTTATAAAACAATGTCTGATCCAGTTTTATTGGCCTGGAATCTAATATTAGGCAAGATAAAACCAGATCAGGGAACTTATTGTTAAAAATTGATATAATAGAAAAACTTGACATACACTCTAGACATCACCTTTCAAGATTAACAACAGTTTTACTTTATAATATAAATTAAATGTTCATTAACTTCCTTGAAAAATAATCTTTGATAGACAGCTTCCTAAAAAAAGTACAACTGCTCTTAAGTGAAATCACAAAACTTTGAAAACAATTGACCATGAACAACAATCATAATCTTAAAAATCATTAAAAAGGCATTTTTGCACACCCCCAGCATGGGAGATGCATTCTCTTACCCCTACTACTTTTATATACACCAATGTAGCTGAAAGGTACATTATGACTGCTGCAACTTACAGTTTGGGTGACACACACACAAATACACACACACACACACACACACACACACACACACACACACACACACACACACACACACACACACAGTTTCCTTGAGCAGCTCACCTATAACTCCAAAGTAGCAGCCATCGTTGCAACGTTGCCTCAATGCAGAACAGCCAAAGCCGAGCTGTTTCCTCTGCCCACCAAAGCATTAATTCACCAGGCATCAGCGACCTCCGCTCCGTGCAAAAGCAAAACAGCCAAAGTATTAATCAAGCCACGAGTCCAACAACAAATGCACAGCACAGCCAAAGGTCTGCAGCAGTTGCTTGCTCCAGTTCCGATTCCGCGCTAAAAGTTTTCAAACAGCCAGAATTTAAGAACACACAGCCAAAGCTCTGTAGCAATCAATACTCTCATTAAAACAGCAAGCCGGAAAGCACATGAGCCCTTGAGCTCAATTCCGACAGGCTGACGGAGCTGACGTCATAGCGCACGTGATGACGTCAGCTCAAAATGGCACGAAATAAAAAAATTTTGAAAAGAGCTGGAAAAAATCGGAAATGAAGGGGTGCCACTCGGGAATCGTGGCACCCCATTAATTGGACCCCAAAACTTGGTAAAAAACGAATAAATTGGTATGGTTGGGAGGTCTGGTAGCATAACATATTTGCAGAGCACTTAAAATTAACTAGAAAAAAAAAAACACAAGGCTTCCTGAATGGAACCCTGGAAAAAGCAAAAAAGTAATTGGTGAACAAAGGCCCAAATGCAGGGATAATTTTAAATATGATTCTAATTTGCTTAAAAATATTAATAGAACAACAAGTTTTGGATTGATGTGCATTTTCTGAACAATAAGAAGTGCAAAACTCTAATGTCTTGCATTATTCACCAATTTTAATTTTCACTAACTTATCAGAAAATCAACAATATTTAAGAAGTTCAGGGTAAATTAAGCAACATCAGGGAGAAGTTTACTTGTATGCCTGGCTATGAATTTAATGAGTGTTACTTCTGTTGTACGGAAAGCCTTCTAAATGGCCCACTAATAAGTAAGGGTATCTTATCCAGGGACAAGAAGGTCATAACATCCCTGTATTCTTCCCTTATAAGGCCCATTATTGAGTACAACACCCCTTTCGGCATATACCTCACAAAGCACACACAGCAGCTGGAGACACTACAGAGGTTCCTTACCAGAATAATCCAAGGCCTCAAACATCTACCATACACAGATAGGCTAAAAGCCCTATCCATCTACTCACTCTCATACAGACTCCTCAGAGGTAACCTCTGTCTGGCATACAAGGCGGTCGTGGACCCCACCTTGATGAGACTGATGCATAGCAGCAAGTCAAGCTCCACTTGAGTAAGCCACATGCGTGGCCTCAACCTGGTCTGTGACATCAACAAGACTTGTTGGTGGGACAGATTTGTGTACCAGAGACTCCCCCATCTATGGAATAGACTCCATCTCCACATCAAGCAGAGTACCTCTTTACCCCTTTTTAAGAACAACCTGGATATCTGGATGGGAAACTGAAAATATACCCCTGGTATTCCACCAGTGTCCCTGCTGGACAGGGGCATTGGGTGCTGATTTGTCTAAACATGGGCTAAACTCCTGGCTAGGCTTATAAGGACCACTGGGCCAATAGCCTAGTAACCTTCTATGATCCTATGAAATGTACTGTGTGCAAAACGGCACTATTTACTGAATAGGGACATGCCTGTTCCATCTGACGGTCAGAGAACTCTGATTTGATTATGTTAATGAAAGGGTGGAATCCCAACATTGGCAGAGTGGGGTGCTTTGCCCTTTGTGGTAACTGCACTCTTGATTTCATTTTTTTTTCAAAATTGAGTGGAAATAACAAGTAAATCACTTGTTCCAACAGCATATAGCTATAGCCTCTATGCCTATTTCACTTAGATTCTACCCTGAACATAAATGTTCTGATTCAATTAATAGTAACAGAAGTTGCTATAAAATGAGTTGATCCAAAAAGGCTTTTCAGTGACATTCCAAATCAAGCTAATTTTATGAATAAGTAAGTATTTCAAAACAATGTTCACCGGTTATCAAACATTTCATATTAACCCTCAAAACTGAAAACAAAATATATATCCAACAACAAACAAGGCCTTTTATAACTATTTAAAAAGTAGTTGGGTTTTATACTCACAAAGTCATAGATCAATAATTGTCCTCATCCATCTGTGACCATATAACTGTGGAGAACAAAGGGAGAAGAGAACAAGCCATGGCTATGTCCAGTGGCACATTCTATCTTTATGGTTATGTCCCATGGCACATTCTAGCTTTTATAGTGAAAACATAATGAATAATAGTATCCTTTGGGAAGTCGTCCAGCCCAGGTAACTATGACATTGACATCACACCCCTAAGAGTCAACCCAATAGTCAGGGACTTGGAGACACAAATATACAGTAAACTAGCCTTTGAACATCATGTATCTATAGTAGTAAGGAAATCATTCTATGGTGTGCAACTTGTAAACAAAGGTATGACATTTAGGTCAAATGAGGTCATTGTTCCACTGTATTTGGCATTCATCAGACCTATAGTTGAGTACAATTTCCCATTTGGTATGTACCTAACCAGGCATATCCAACAGTTGGAAAGTCCATAGAGGTTCTTCACTAAAAGATTACAGGGAGTAAGTAACATGTTTTATGCAGGCTGGCCCAAGGCCCCATCACTGTATTCTTTCTCTTACAGGCTGTAGAAGGGAGATCTATGCCTGGCATACAAGAAAATGTCAGACCCTATTTTGACAGACCACTTGCATATCAGCAAAGCAATCTGCACCAGAATTACCATTCTAAAGACTTAAACCTTACCTGTGATATAAATACGACCCGCTGGAGAGACAGGTATGTATGCCAAAGACTACCCTGTCTCTGGAACAGGCTCTCCATCCATATAACCACAAACAGATGCAAGAGTGGAAAAGACACCACAAGTAAAAATAAAGATCCACTCTGTAGCCAAAGTACTCCAGCCCAAAAACACAGTTTAATGAAGAAATCCACAAGAAATATAATCCACAATCAGTGAAGCGCTTTCGTCAAATGACTTCATCAGAACAAGGCATCATAGTCTCATTTCCTTATATAACCATGGATAATTAATTCAATTCAGCAGTACTTAACATTTAAAATGACAGTGTTTTAAAATATATATAAACAACAATAATATAACAGTTTAAAAATTACACACAAATAAAACAAATACTACATAAAAGTATAATTGTAAAACTGTAAGTGGAGGAAGGAAATAAGTGTAAAAAATAGTGTTTCATAATTTTGTAGCCCTGAACCTTAGTTCAGGCTTAATACTAATGAAATCATTGATACCTGGAGCCTCTGTGGCATTAAGTTTTAATTGCCACCTAGCTTCTGCTCTTAGTAATTTGTTGGTCCAACCCCCCCCCTAAAATCCATACTAACCACCTCTAAAATATCAAATTTAAAGGAGTGAGAAGAGTTTATGCTAATGTGCTTATATAATGCATTTTTTCATCTTTTTTTGAAATAGTATAACAATGTTCATAAATCCTTCAGCTTAACCTCCTTTCTGTCTTACCTATATAAAAATAAGCACAGTCTTTACATCTGGCCAAATAGACAACACCTGTTGTTGTACACAAACCTGGGGAAAAAAGTTACTTTAATTTCATAGGGACCCAATTTTATACTAGAAACTTCAATAATATAATTACAATAATCACAGGCCCCACATCTAATTGTCCCTTTCTTTTTGTTATTATTCTTTACAGAGTGTCTATTTTCCAATATATGTTTCAAATTACTATTAACCCTATAAATAAACAAGGGTTCGACACCAATAACTGACCACAAATCTTTGTTGCCCTTAAACATAGCCCAATTATTTTTGATAATGTTTTTAACAAAACCTGAAGTTTCACCGTATGTTAATACCATAGCCTGAGAAAAGTTCTTTCCTTCATGTTAGTTTTTGTTTATTATATCTTCAGTTGCCCCTAATAGGGGTTTATATCTAAGATTCCATTCACAAAGGACTTGGTCCCTAATACGGGTTAAAAAATCAAATGGGTAACTCCTGACTAGGAACATATCAAAAACCTTTTGTGTTTCTTCTTCCACAAAGCTATAGCTGGAACACATTCTAACCACCCTAACCATCTGGCCCTTCACAATGTTTCTTTTCTCAAAAAGGGGGTGGTTACTAGTGAATTCCAGGTAATCATTAGGAAAAAGTAGGTTTCCTAAAGACCCGGGATTGAAAGCTTTTAGTAATAGGGTCCTTAGTCAAATTCACATCTAAATAATTAATCTGTTTGTCGTTACTGGTGCCAGTAAATTTAAAATATTCACAGGATCCATTAATATATTCAAGAAATTTATTACATGACCCATTATTTTTCCATAAAATAAATGTCATCTAAAAATCTTAAATAAAGACACCAATCATCCTTATAACAAAAATTAAAAATATAGTGCTTTTCCCATTGATACATAACAAGGTTTGCAAAGATGGGGACACAACTGTTGTCCATTGCTACCCCTTTTACTTGTCTGTAAAATTCCCCTCCAAAGGTAAAAAAGTTGTTTTTCAGAACAATTTCCATTATTTCTAAAATGAAATTAATCATACTTCCACTTAAATTTGTTTTAGTTACTAATACTTGTTGAAAAAATTCCAAACCAATATCATGTGGAATGGGTGTAAAAAGGTCAACTACATCTACAGTCGAAAAACAAACCTCATTACTAAAAAAGTCGTTTTTTACCTTTCTCAAAAGTCCCATGAATCTATTAATATATGATCTATGGGGGCCATTGCTTTCTTGACCATCCGGTCAATAAAAATACCAAGGGGATATGTGATACTGTTGTGTCCAGAAATGATACGTCTATATGGGGGGTCAATTACACTCTTGTGTGTTTTCGGTATACCAAAAGCTATTGGTATAGTAGGATGTTCAACATGAAGAAAATTATATATTTCTTCATTAATGACCTCCTTGGTATAATGAATCCTCCAGTATAAGTTTTACTTTCCTGTAGGAGAGATGAATTTCGTTTCTGGACATGTATTCATACTTAGATGTATCACTAAGCATGCAAGTAATTTTATTATTGTAGTCTTCTGAGTTTACAATAACCATGCCCCCACCCTTGTCTGGTTTCATAAACCTTGTATTACTTTCACTTTTTAATTCATTTAATAACCTTTTTTCTGCAATGGAAAGATTATGGATCCTGTGTTTATGAGTCTGTAATGACTGGTAAATTTCCTGGGAACAAACATATTCAAAGAAGCTTAGAATAGGGACTAAATGAGGGTTGTAACAACTTCTCTTTCTGATTTCCAGGTTCCTGTCTCCTTTCTCCACTTCCTTATCTTTGTTTAAAATTTTCAAATTTAATTTCCTTACAGCACCAGAATTACCATTCTAAAGACTTAAACCTTACCTGTGATATAAATACGACCCGCTGGAGACAGGTATGTATGCCAAAGACTACCCTGTCTCTGGAACAGGCCCTCCATCCATGCAAAGCAGAGTTCCTTCCTAACCCAATTCAAGGGTAACTTGGACAATTGGATGAGAAGTAAGAAATTCATCCCTGGTTTGGCACCTGTGTCTCTAATAGGAAGAGGCAGGCTGTAAATGTTTCATCTCCTAGGCCTCTGTTTGTAAAGGTTCTATCTTCCTGCTTACAGTTATCAAAAGTGACAGATCCAGTCAGAGATTTGCGATGCATAGCTAGGCTTAAAAAGGCCCTTGCGGTCATTAAGCAAGGATACACCTCTAAACCTATCATGTTTTGTACAGTTAATGGAATTTAATTTTACATATTGCAAATGTTTCCTTGAGTGTAAACTTAAAATAAAAAAAAAATGTTCATTCATTATCATGAATTAAGGTAACAATCTAAAGCAAAACAGTAGCTCTGAGTTAATAATTGGACCATTTACAGGAAATATGATGGTTAGCCCATGTTTTGCTCATAAATTGTCTTAATTTATATTTTAAACAGGAAAATAGCCTTAGTACATGTCTCTGAAGGATGGAGCACTTATTACTACCCATTGAAATTGGGCCCTGGCACTGGTGGAGCCAGGAAGTGAGGGAAAGGAATAACAGCGTGGAGCAGATGGGATGGGGAGGGCAGTGGGTACCCTGGGAGACCAATGGGAAGTAAAGTTTCTCTGGTAGATACCACAAGAGCCACTTCCATTGACAGAGCAGTGGGACTGCTGTCTGTAACTGTCCTTTGTAGAAGTAAGGGACTACAAGTGCAGAGATCCCATTTCACTTCTGTCTTTCTATCCACAAGCTGGGCATATCTGGGGGAATGTAGGGCTAAGATAAAAATCTTCAAGTCCCCCTTAATAGCTGTTCAAATTATGTCTTCTCCCAGACGATTCTAGCTTTGGTGATGGCCATGGAGAAAACGTGAAATGAATAATATTTTGATGAAACTCTTTTCACATTCAGGTAGCATTATGGGGAAAGATCTGGCTGATAATCTGTGTTGATGGCATAGCATCTAGCCCAACACATGGCACTGCCTTTTTTATGCACTCACTCACTATTCCATGAAATCTACTTGTGTACAATTTGTCTTGTCTTTAAAAAACTGGACTGCTTCCTCAAATTGGGAGAATTGTGACACCATTTTGCATTGACCTACTATATGTGTTCTAAATATGTTTGCAAGAGAGACACATCTTGCGGCCATTTGCACATTTAAGGAAGTGCTGTAACTCCCAAAAACTTGTTCTTGATCCCCATAATCCTAACTATCCCTACCATATCCCTGATCCTAACCCTAAAGTCTCCCATCCAGTATCTAACCCTAATGTCCCCATTCCTCCCTAAACCTAAAATCCCCTTCCCTCTCCATGCATATTCACTCCCTAAGCCCAAAATCTCTGTCCTCCTCTCTAACCCTAAAGTCCCTATCACTTCCTAAACCAAAAATATACTTTCTTCATCCACAAACCTCAACTCCAGATTAGTGTATAAATCTAAAATCCACTTCCCCTCCATCCATGAACACTCCCTAAACCTAAAGTCTTCACCCCCATTCCTAACCTTAAAGTCCCAATCACTTCAAATACCTAAACTTTCTGTCCCACCTTTCTAACCCTAAAGTCAATAGTACACCTTCTGCCCCCACACTAAACCTAACAAAACCATCCCTGCTCCCCTACTCCACTTATCTGTTGTGTGGCAAACACTTGCTTCTGTGCATCTCCTAGGATGTGAGCAGATGGCACAGCAGCTGCATGGTCGAACTCACTTTTGAGTTTGTGCACAAGCGACTGATCAGTTGCGGTTACAGCAGTTAGAGCCACTGGCTGCTAGTTACTGGAATTCAAGTAGCAGTGGCTTGAGTGACTGTAGAGGTCTCTCTCTTTCGCATGCCTATCTGCAACCTGTGTGGCAAAAGGAAATAATTTCATTTTTCTGTATCACTAGAAACCAAGTAAGTAGCCAATTTTTTTTCTTGTTATCTTCTGAAGTAGCTAGGTAGAATATTTATAAAATTGCATTTTACTACCTAAATATGTAAGGTTATGTTTCATGTATGCTGCTGACAATTGTCATTCTAAACTTAATAAAATAAGTCAGTAATTAAATAACTGCTGGACTACACAAAGCTCCTGATGGAGGCGACGGTGCTAAGGACCTATGTGTGCTTTCTATTTGTAGACTGATTGAAGGATATGCACACACCACTGTATGGATCAAAGCTGGAAGGAACAACAAGATATGACTGCTGGGTAACCTACTGGTTGAAGAAGACTGAGCGTTCGAGCTTCAGTTGCCTGATATTCAGCCAGTCGATCATCAGAGGTCCTCCATAAGAAATCACTGTTGGCTTGTTGTGCCAGAAGTGATTCCTATTTGGGGGAATTCCCCCCTTTTTAAGTTGGTATGTATAAGTTTAGGGGGTGTGAAGGACTCTACCCATCAGGGTGTAGGGGGTATGGGAGAGCTTGCCCCTTGCGGAAAAAAAAAAAAAAAAAAGATGATGGCAAGTGTTTTTGGTGAATACATTTTAGGGATTCTGATCCTCACTGCATTTGCTTTCATCCACTCATATTGAAAGCAAGGCTCTTATCACAGCTCCTTTACAAATTTTAAAAGTACATGTTGTTATGCTGGCTGTGATTGTCTTGCACATTCTTTCTATAATAAACACTGTTGCTGAGCAGAGTTATGAATTTTACATACGCTTTTATCTCACTCATTTGTTGGTGCATATCCAATACTACTGCCTCTAAATAGAATGTGCAATCAGAAATGTTCATAACCAGCTGCTTATGTTTATTACCTAAGCATCCAACAGAACTCAACATTTTTGCATTATCGGGAAAACATATTTATAGCGTTTATAGTTGACGTATGACTGCAGGTAAAGTAACATTACATTCCTCATTCATAGGCTTCTTGCCTGGGGTTTCCTATCTCACATGTTGCAAATTGTCTCTGTCCACATGATCCTGGCAGATTTTTGCCAAATATTTTCTATTCTCAGACAAGGTTTGAGCAAGGTTTTATTTTGCAGCATGAATAAGAGATGTCAGCAACAATGCAAAATGCAAATATGCTATAAATATGTGAATATGCAAATGTACTGCAAATATGTAAACAGGGCCGTGTATTATTTAATGAAAACTTTATAATCACCACCATAATATTCCTTATCACAGGTTTAAATTAACTCCGACTTTCCTTCTTATGCGCATTCTGAAACATTGCTACATATACTTGTATATTCAACATTGTTTCTCTTAAATTCTCTGCTTTTGTATTTTCTAGAAGTCCTCTTATGGCCGCATCATCAACACTGCCCTTATTTGTGCTCTTCTGTGAGCCTGGGTTGTGGCTACAAAGTTTGAAACATAGAGCAGTGGACCAGTCTACCAACCAGGTAAGCAGACTGCAAATAAATAAATAAATAAAAATGACTGCTGCACCAGAGGTTTAATATGTAAGCATTTTAACAAATTAGTTTGGAAACTTCTTAAACACGGCTTCATATACAGGAAGCTCTCAGGAAATGGTTAAGTACTTCTAATATTTATGTTTCATTTAGTCAGTCTCTTCATAAAAAGTATTATAAGTACACTGTGAAATGTTTACAGATTTTTTATTTTATTTGTAAAGCAAAATAAAGTTCTAGTGAAAGAAATAAAGAAAATAAAAACCTGCCAGCTGATTTCAGATACGCACTTATTTGGTTTTAATGTATCCCAGTCAAGAACAATACCTGTTCATACTCATGTCTACGCAAACAATTTCTTTCCGGTGTCTCCAAGAGGGAATCAAGGTTTCAATAGAAGTACAAGAGCTTCACTAATATTCAAACAAGTTTTAAAAACAGTGATTACTTCTATGTTTATTAAAGAGAGGAAAAAGGCGAATGCTTGATTTTTTTTTTTTTTTTTTTTGTACAAAAACTAGTTTCTGGATTTTCTTTGAAGAAAGAGATGATTATATTAGGAAACATCATGTGTGGAGGGAATGGATGGTTTCCTCTCACAAACATTAATTTTTGACATTTTTGACATTTTGACTATTTGATATTTGCTTGCAGTTATGTGATTTGCTTAGGAACATTTGCTGTTTCTTGAAAGATCGCTATATAGCTAATTTTCCAAAGTAGATTTGTCATGACAGTGATTTCTTACTTATATCATGAGTCTATAAAATGTTTAAGGTGTGTGAGAATATTCTCAAAACAATTAACCAGGCAAACAATATTCATTTTTCAACTTAACAAGGCACTGATTGCAATCATACTGATTTAAATGGAACTAGACTAGATGGCTAAAATCAAGAAGTTACTTCTTCAAATGGAGGTTCAGTGTGGATGAGCTAGAACTTCCCTGGAATACTATTGGTGCACATATTGAGAATGTACTAGTATGGCTAACGTGTAGAATCATGCTTAAAAGAAAAATCAGTATTTTAAAGGGGTGATTGAGGCCTAGTTGAGGCAGACATCTTGTGATTTTGTATTTGGAAAGGCAATTTTAGGCAGTAATACCATTTGATAGAAAAATGAGTAGCCGTACATTTTTGTTTCTTTTTGTTTTTATTTAAATTTTTGAAAGGTGAGCTATTAAGTTGTACTTTTCTATGACTTTACAAAATGTAAACCTGTGTTTTATGGAAATCCTTCCCCCCAATTTCTCCTTAGACTTACAGTGATAGCACGTACTAGGGGAATTGGCCACAATCATTCCATTTTCAAGCGCTCTCATTACCCCTCCTGGTAAATGCAAGCCATATTCGGGCTACTAATTGAATGCAAAACTGCTAATGTTGTATTCCTGGCATGGTTTACAGGTGACATAAATCATGTAGGAATTACCTCAAAGACTTGTGGAGTTGCAGGTATGGCCTGACCAAATGCTGGAGCAAGTACATTACCAGCTGCTTGTGCTGGCCAAAGTAACAGCCAACTCCATGTTGGTACTTTTTATGAAGACACTAACCAGAGAGGTAGATGTGGAGTGCTACTTTGTGAACTTTCACAATTATTCCAGCACAGTTAGATAAGACTAAGCAGACTGAGCAAGCATCTTGGCATCCTATCCTAAAGGTGAGACAGTGAAAATGTATGTAGACATGGAAGGAAGTGATGACATGAACTATGATGAATTTAAGAAAAAAAAACTTTTTTTTCCAGGGCTCACATAATCTCTGAAGTATTAGCAATACATTTTTATGTCTGGAACTTTAACACAAGTAAGCTGGTAAGGACACAGAATAATAATTTATAATGTCTTACATCGATTTGTCAAATGTTCATTTTGTCAACAAGTTGAATATTTTGCTCATTTTGATGAGTGTTTTTGTTAAATATGTGAGATGGCATACCTGTAGGCAAGGTAAGTGTGGATTTAAGGTTCTAATGATGAAACTTTCAGGTATTCTGAAGGTTTTGGCATTACGTGGTGAGTCGGTGTTAGTGTACGCTGGTTAAGATTAGAGTAAGGGACACATAAGGGGATCAATGCGTGGTGTGCATGTCTGAGCCTGTATTTTGTAGTAGTAGTATTCTCAAACATTTTTCCTAAGGTAAGATGGATTGTTAAATTTAGGGTTAGAAGCAGAGCTGTGGTTAGGGTCAGACGGCTTTAGTAAGATGGCAAAGGGTGCAGAAAACTTGCATATATGACAAGGAATTGAAGATATTGTAACATATCTTCTTTTATGTTTTTGGATGATGATGATAAGGTAAATGACAGAGAAATTACTTTGTGTAAAATAAAGTTTTGTACAAGTCAGACTGTAGTTTATCTTGTATAATGTGCATATGGTTTTAGTTATTTTGATGTAACCAAAATACATTTCTCCATAAGACTTAAGAAACATTAGGCCATTCAGGGAGCATAGATGGATAAGCCCTGACTATGGCCAAGCTGACATGGATTCAATTAGTGGCTGAGGTCACTGATGGAGTGCCAGGGTGGGATAACCATGCTCATCCTTGGTGGGAGAGCACTCATCAATGACACTCCCTAACGGGAGGCAAGGTCCATAGAGTATAGTTGTTCTTAGATGTAGTTGAAGTGTGAGGGGAAGGAAAAAAGGAAGTGGACAGGCATATAAAAAGAGAAAACCGAGATAGACGCAAAGATGACCAAGCCCCCAGGACACCCTTAGGATCCACAACTAGCCCCAGCAATTCCAGAGTAAGCCCGGAGGGGACAGGAGACTAGCTGGTAGATCCAGCATGGATGTGGGACACTGATGGGTGGGCCAGTAAGAATAACATACAAGGAGGGGACCCCAAAAAAAAAAAAAAAAAGACTTAAGGAACATTATAGAAATGTGAAAAATAAGGCTATTGGTAATCTGTTAGGACCACACCTTTTAACGGTTGAATTTGATATCAAATTAAGGCTAGATAATATTAGAAGAATAAAGAATGCATAGATATGGATGTTAAAAATGTTTTAAGGTATAAAGGAACGTGTTTTATATTAAAATGTAATATATTTTATCCAGTGGGTTAAACAAGGAGTTAAAATGGAAGGCAGTAATTAAATGATATAAGCTTTATTCATTAATTTAATTATTTTTTCAGTCTCTTTGTTGATTTTCACCAAATAAAAAAGGTTGAGTAGTGAACGTGTTTTCCTGAAAATGCATGTTTTTATTGCATGTATTGACTTCCAATGAAGGCTATACAGCTGAAACACTATACAGTTTCTTGTTACCTGTTTAAGAAGTGTACAAATTGTTGGATATATATTAACTTTCTTCACATCCTATAGTATAACCACTATAAGATTTGATACATATAGATTTAGCAGCAGAATTTCCATGTTTAATGTATATTATGATGGAAAATGGAGCCACAAAGGAAGCCCCTCTTATCAGCAGCTCATCTATATCGCAGGAAAAAGAAAAAGAGCCTGATTTTTTGCAACATTTAATAAGAGAAAGATATAGCCACAATGTGTTTTTGTTAAGCATGCAATTCAATTACATATAGAAGTGTTGCTACAAGGGGAGATACAGGAAAATATGAAATGATTTGAAAAGATTTTAATTAATGACCACAACATTGATATTTGAATCTACAAAAATATTTAGACCTCAAACTTACACAAGAAGAACTATGAGCATGTAAAGTTATTTCTCTCACCTTTTGATGAAACACCTGAGTTTCAAAAGGAATGTAACTAGAGATGAATGTAAATGGCAACATAATTGTGCCACTGATTAGATGAACATATAGATTGCCTGAGATGTTAAAGAACAAGAGAGCCTTGAAATGGACATAGAGGTGCAATGTGACTTTAGAGCGGTCTTTAGCAAGGTAACATGAAAATATGGATCAGGACATTACTCAAATGCTGAACAATAATGAGGACCAGATCCTAAAATGCAAAAAGACAAAAAAACAGAGACAGGTCTGAGAGGCAATAAAATAATGGCACCTTTATTTTTCAAAAGAATCATCAGAGAAATAATGTCAGTATGGAAGAAGAAAGCAAAGGGCGGGGGGGGGTGAAAGTGACGCATGCAATGACTCAAGGTGAAACGAAAGCCCCCAAAGAAAGAAGGAAGGGAAAGAAGAGAAAGACAGAAGTTATTGCAATACCTGAAGCAGCATATAGGAATATGCATTTGTTACATTCATAAAGTTCTTTTGTGCATAATGTTGAGAACCACATTTTTTTTTTTGGGAATTTGTTATGTTGGTGGTTTTGCCATTTAACTTTATCAGGTGAGTCATTCTTCTCTTATTTTCTTCAAATTAGTGAAGAATTAAATTCTGTTACTGCTTAAAAAGCTGTGAGAATGTGGAACAACCACTTTGTCCTCATCTGTACCTTATGCAAAAAAAAAAAAATTGTTTTCTATGCTGACCTGTTGAGCAGCTGAATTTTCTGCACATTATCCTTTCAGCATGTTGGATGGCATTTTCTTCTGTTGTACTTCCCCTGTATATGTATTTAGTGAGGGATTCCAGAAAGTCATGTGCTGTGCTACTCCAAAGCCTTCAGAGTAATTAAAGGGGTAATATTGCAAACTCATTCATGTGTGATAAAGAAGAACAATAATATTGACAAGGCAGATTTTATAAAATGAACAATGCCATGTATCAGGGCTTTGATTACATTATGGTTAAATGTATAAATACAAAAGTGGGCATTCCAAAAAATTCTTGCACTACATCATTCCAATGTCTTTGTAGTAAATAAAGGAGCAGTGCTTATGTGATATGAACATGGATGGTAAAACTGACAAGACAGATTTCGATCTACTGTACCAATGCAATGCATATATCGACTTTACTTACATAATGGCACACACAAACACACACACACACACACACACACACACACACACACACACACACACACACACACACACACACACACACACACACACACACACACACACACACACACACACACACACACACACACACACACACACACACACACACACACACACATACACACACACACGCACACACACACACAAACTATGAATGCATACACATGCATAGATATAAATCCATTCATCCATCCATCCATCCATCCGTCCATCCGCAACCACTTCTCATATTGTTGAACATGGGGTCATGGTGTCACTTCAACAGTGCCAATCATATAGAACTAAGATTTACACCACCAAGTGGCTTGCCCTGCCATGATAGTTCATCTGTACCACACACTCACACACACACTCATGCCTTTAGATTGTCCAGTCTACTTGCTGCATGTCTCTGGAATGTTGGAGGAAACTGTTGACATCATAGTGATTGGTACTTATATGTGAAACTGTATGCGGCATGCTATCATAAGCAATTGCTGATTACAAACATAACATTGCTGTGGACAACACACACAAAATATATGTGATAGACGTATACATGTAACCATTAAGTAAATAAAGTCGATATAAGCATTGCTTTGGTACATTGGATCGAAATCTGTCTTGTCAGTTTTACCATCCATATATGTGATAGTACCCACAAGAGCTGCTCAAAACAAGCACTGCAATGAAATTTTGACATCTACATTAAACAGCTTCCAAAGAAGATCTCACATTATGCAGGCTGTATCTTCCATGCAAAAATATTTTCCAACTTCACTATATGCAAGAACCACTATAGACATGTCCATATATAACAGAGACATAAAATAGGTTACAGCCCAGCAGATGTTATATAATAAGCATTTGTGCTATGGAGCTTGCATTAAGTGCTGTGTTCTGCACTAGTTAGATAGGAGTTCTCATCCCACTGTGGTCACCTGGTGTGTGTCTGTGTATTTGTGTTCAGTTAACTAACATTCTAGACAGTATTTTATAGATTTAACATAACGGTTAGGGTGTTTACCTTAAAGACACAAGATACATCAATTGAGTCTCACATTTGAAGGGAAATTAGCTAGTGTTAAAATGACCTGCAAGGACAGCTAGCCTAGCACTTACCTATGACAGAGTTAGACACAAACTTTCTTTATACCTAGTTTAAACACAACCTAGATAAGTAGATCGGTAATAGGAAATTTACACTGGGCCTGGCACCCATGTCCCTTACGGACAAAGGTACCATATAAATGCTTAGCTATCAATGTCCTGTTTGGATACAGGACATCATTATTCTTTAGTGAAAACGTGGCTAGGCTTAGAAAGGCCCCTGGGTCATTAGCCTAGTAACATCTATGAATCTGTGAATATATGAAACAAATGGATATACCTTAGCATCAGAAAACTGCACTGTCTCACTATGTAGAGGTACTAATTTCATATATGTGCATATCTCTGAATACTATAGACTTGTATGACACATTAGCAACATATTTAGTTCCCCAGTGTCATAGATGCATAACTTTAGATGGACAAAGATTGATTTCTAAGGCTTCATTTACACAAAATTCAACAGCCAAGGGCCGTAGCTCTTCCAAAGTAAATTAGTGTAAGTAAATTCTGCCTGCAGTGATGCCCTTTTTAGAGAAATTTCCCTTGTTTGAGTTGGTGCCACCCTGGTGTTGGCATATATAAGTTCAGGAGTGTCCAGTGGGCTTGACACCCATTCAAAAACACTTTAAAAAGTGTATTTTCTGTCCATTTTTTGAGGGACTGCAGTTCAGGGAGTCCGATCCTTGGCAGAATAAATTTCATCTACTCTTAGTGGAAGCTCCATAGATCACTAATAGGCCTCATTAGCATGCAAATTCTCAGAATTTTATTTTTTGCAAACTGTGTACCATGCCATGGACTTAGAGCATACAGTGCCAATATTAATAAACATGTTTAGATGCAAAAGAATGTGCCAAAGACTGTAAGCCTTGATAATGTCCTAACAGTGACTGACACATGGGATTATTTATTTAGTTGAGGCAGCTACAGGACCTGTCAGAAGAAAGGATTTATGATATTATGCCTCTAGTCTTCTATTTAATCGGAGGGATAATGACAATATGTCTGAGGGAGGAAAGTGGACAGATGGGCCTGGGCCTTGTACAAGACAAGATCCATGGATGGTGGCTGAAATACTTCCGGATGGGGCAATACATACCTAAACATACTAAATACCTCAAAATCACCTTCTGAATAATGCCAGCACATGTGGTTGAACCAACTAACACAACTTTGCTCCATCCTATATGAGCATCAGTGACACCTCCCAAGCTCACTCTCCTCTGGCATCCATCTGCTGACTCAAATCTGGAGGGGGTTAATAACCTGATCTGTGCGAAATAACATACATATACACTATACTGTGAAGGACTATGAAACTGTAGCAATAATTCACATAGCACTCCAACCACTGCATACATACTTGCACTGGGATACACTGTGAAACTGTAACATTGCAATGACATAGCACTCCTGAATAGCACATACATACTAGTACTGTGATAGTCTGTAAAACTGTAACAATACACTCATGTACCACTCCTAAAAAGTACACGCATACTAGTAGTACAACAGACTGTGAAATTGTCGCAATGCACTGAGATAGCACTCCTGAACAGTACATGTACAATAGTACTGTTATAGACTGTGAAACTGTAACAACACACTAATATACCACTCCAGAACAGCACATATCTACTAATACTGTGATAGACTGTAAAACTAACAATACACTGACACAGTACTCCTGAACACTAAACATATACTATTAATGTGAAAATGTAACATTACACTCCCATACCACTGCTGAACAGTACATATATATATATATTAGTCCTGTGATAGGCTGTGAAACTGTAACAATACACACACTTAGCACTCCTGAACAGCACATATGTATGTACTAGTATTGTGATAGACTGTGAAGTTATAACAATACACTCACGTACCACTTCTGAACAGAACCAGATGCCATACTATTCCTTATCATGTACTGTTATGATAGGCTTTGTCATACTGATAAAATGTAGTTATACTACTAGGAAACTTGCTAAATAGCATTCTCAGTTGTGATTAATGTATTAACCATTTACATATGAGTACATGTTACATACCAGCTCAAACATTTATCTGATTACATATCAATAAACATGCTACACAATGTACTGACAGCAGTGTCATACCCAAGTAATATAAAATATGTTCAGCAGCTACTGGAGGTGCACATTTGTTAGAGGGTGGCGGTAAAGAAACTTTGTTTTTCTGAATTATGGCTGTATCTCTGATTTAATAATTAATTTAAAAAACTTGGAATTGTTATTCTTTCAAGAACCACAACTGAGCCAAGACAACTGAGTGCTTTCATCCCATGCTTATTATGTATAATTAATTTCTTACGCATTTCAAAAGTCAATCAGTTAATTGTGGGGTGTGTGAGTGGTTCTGTATATATATATATATATATATATATATATATATATATATATATATATATATATATACATATATATATCTGTATATAGGTTTACCTTCATATCGTCGATCCTACTATGGGCGAAACCACTTCCGCGAAAACCGAAGTGCGAACATCTCCGAAGTCGAATTCCACATAACCAAACAGCAAAACCTTACCCCCGTTTTGACCCATGGTAGCACTGGTGTGGAGGTGTGGCATGGCTGGAAATGTCGAATTCGACATTATTTCGATACTTGATACATTTCTCGGTTTCGATTTTGCGGAAATGGTAAGTGGCCGGTCGATCATGTGTGATCGACGATATATATATATATATATGCGGATTCACTTTAGAAGCTCGAAATACTGAAATATCAAAATTCAGTATTTCGAGCCCATAAAGTGGAATCCTGAGAAGAGCAAAAGCTCAGAAGCATGAAATTCAAAACCTCAAATACCGGAGGTTTTGAATTTCATGCTTCTAAGGTTTCACTCTGGTTATGAATTCAGGTACGTGTGTGTGTGTGTGTGTGTGTGTGTGTGTGTGTGTGTGTGTGTGTGTATGTGTGTGTGTGTGTGAGTGTGTTAAGGGTTTTGGGTAGGGGCTGTGGTGTGCATCAGCGTGTTCTGTTGCTGTAATGTGTGTGTGTGAGGAGAATGTAGCTTGTGTGGTGGTGTTTTGTTTGTGTTTGTATGTAGTGCGAACACAGAGTGAGAATATTTAAATAGGGGGGGTGTGAGGGGTGCAACCCCCCCCCCATTGGCAGATGTAGGCAGACTTGTCCCCCTGTTTTTATGTAGTAGAGAGCTTGTATTTGTATGTGGGCAGGGAGGTGTGTGTGTGTGTGTGTGTGTGTGTGTGTGTGTGTGTGTGTGTGTGTGTGTGTGTGTGTGTGTGTGTGTGTGTTTGTGTGTGGATTAGAAGCGAGAAATTCAAAATCTTTGGTGTGTGAGATTTTGAATTTCGTGGTTCTGAGTTTCTGTGGTTTTAAATTTTTGACTTTATAGCTTCGAAATACTGAATTTTGACATGTCAGTATTTCGAGGATATAAAGTGAATCCATATATATATATATATATATCTGTGTGAGTGTTTGGTTAGGTAACTTCCTGTATTTTTATGAAGTACCAATACATTTAGGTGGGACAAAAACATCACTTTTTTCAATGATGTCATTAAAATAAAATGCACATCAGTGAGTAGTGTTGTTTGGTAATTTGTATTTGTAGTTTTTGATCATGTTTTTACCACAGGGGATTTAAAAGTGTTCTGATTACTTGGATTGTTTCTGAAGAAGTTCTTTGTAAAACTGGAATGAAAGTACTAAAAAATGTTTCCTTTACCGGTTGGTTTAGAATGCATAATCTTTCCCATGTTTAGTCATGGTGGTTTTCTCAAGTGTATTGAAAAAATACGAGTTAACAGTAATACTAAAAATTCAAACTATATAGTCTTCATATTTTGCAAAATTACTTGCAGCTTTAACATTAGGACTATAACTGGAAATGTAATTATTTGTTTAAAAATGCTCTAGAACATGACCAATAAATGGGAAGATAATGCAGAACTTTTTTTTTTTTTTTTTTTTGGTTTGATTGGTGCCAGTACAAGGGACTGCCCAGGACTAAAATTACACTATCAACTGCTCTCATAACATTTCACTTCTTCTATCACTGTTTATTCTCTTTTGTAATTTTTCACTAACAGTCACACACATTTAAACATTATTCTTTTCAAAGGACAGCTTTACAAGATTTGTTCTTGTTTCTAGCATACATAACATGATCTCAGTTTTCTTGTATTAAGTCCAGCACAAAAGTTTTCTCCTAATGCAGAAATCAATGGGAATGTAAACAATTTTGTTGTGCAGCTCAAAAAGGGAGCTTTAGTTTCCAATCCTCCAGCCAGTATCTATCTATATCTATATATCTTTATCTCCATATCTCTATATCTATATTTTTTTCTTTTACCAAATATTTTAAAAAGTACAGAAGTATCCTGCCCTGCTACTGGATAGAATACATGATTAGGTATAACTTTTACAAAAAGAAGGTCAATGCCATTTTACATGACTGAGCTCTCTGATTATGTTCCCCAGGCAAGTATGTCCCTAGCCTTAAGTGGCATACTGCCCTTACCTAAAATGATGCTGCAATACAAGCAAAGGATGATTGACTTCAACAATTCACTTAGTTTCTAGTGATATACTAAGGGGATCCAGTTACTGTCAGCCTGGAATGACATGGTTGATAGACCTCGATGCTTTGCCAGAGATGGTCTTCACCTGTCAGCCCTGGGATTTTGGCTTCTGTTAAAGGCTCTTGCCTCCCCCCAGTGTTGTTTTTAGGCAATGTCACAAGTACAAAATTTCCAACGTAAATTGTTCCTCAAAAACCAACATCAGGGTCATGTTGCTAAACGCTAGGAGTCTATACCTAAAACTGCACTCGTTGGAAGCTGCCCTCATGTTGGAAGATGCTGACATCTGTGCTATCACAGAAGCCTGGTTCAAGGCTGGGGAAAGCAGCCTGACACTACAGGGCTACAATGCCTTCAACTCACTTAGACCATCAAATGCAAGTGGGAAATCCAAAGGAGGAGGAGTATCAATGTTTATTAAAGACAAATACTCCTTCAGACTGATAAGGCTAAATGAGTCCGTCAAACTACTCCAAGTACAACTCACTCTAGGTAAAACTCTTCTTTAAATTATCACCAGTTATTGGACCCCTCTCAATGAACCAGGACACCTACAATGCCTACCTGGACCTCCTGGAGTCCCTCGATATACCACCAAACACCCTGGTATTAGGAGACTTCAACTACCCATCAATAAATTGGTCTAACTACACCTGCACCAATGCACTCACCCAAAGATTCTTGAACTTTGTAAACCCTAATGCACTGGACCAGATATTGGACACCCCCACTAGGGGTTCAAATATTCTGGATCTAGTACTTATGAACATGAGTGATCATTGCACTACCCCAAGTGTTCAGTCATCTTTAACGAGATCTGAAAACATGTCAGTCAAACTAGAAGTAACAATAGTGTCTGACCCTCCCCCAGCTGGAACTAGACTAAAAAATGTCTCCAAAGCAAACTATAATCTCTTACAAAATGCTATTACTAGTTTCGTAACCTCTAGCCCTAGTGATGGCAAGGATACCTATGCTGAGGTTTATGCCAAAGGCTTGTATCAACTCAGCTATCCCCAACAGGATAAAAGTAAGTTCCTCACGCAAGAACAAACCTGCTTGGAGGACATCCGCATTTAACAGGTTATGTAACAGGAGAAAGAAACTATTGTCTTAAAGCAGTAGGAGATGGTCCCCAAAGTCAAGGGACTTCCTCCTTGGCCTAAATAAACAAACAAGACACCTAGTGAAAAAATCCACAGCTGACAACGAATCTAAATTGGTGACCATAGCCAAGGGTAATCATAAGCCATTCTTTGGCTACATTTGCAACCTTGGAGGAAAATCCCGATTTGCACGGAACTTGTTTTAAATGGCACAAGATATACTGAACATTGCGATATTGCTAACCTGCTGGCAGATAGGTTCAGCAAAAACATTTCCCCCTCTTTCCACCTAATATGACACAAGACATCCCTCCTACATGTCCTCCCCCAGAAATCTGTAAGAAACAGGTCTGTAATGCTCTTTCCAAGGCTACAAATCATCATCTCTATGGGACCAGAAAACATCCCTGGCTGTGTCTTATATTGTTTATAGCAAGAGTTAGCTATACCTCTGAGTACCCTCTTTACCCACAACCTAAGCACTGGGTATGTTCCATCAGATTGGAAAACTGCTACTGTCATCCCCTCCACAAAGGGAGTTTCACTTCTGATCACGTAAAATACAGGGCCATAAGTCTGACCAGCCTCATATGCAAGGCAATGGAGAGAATCATCTTGGACATTATCAACAAGGCTATAGGACACCTCCAAACACTAGACCCATCCCAGTTTGGTTTTGTCAAAGGTAGTTTGTGCCTACTAAACTTGGTGGACTTCTTTGAGACAGTCACCAAAGCCCTGGATGAAGACAAAACTTTGCATACTGCCTATTTAGACCTAGTGAAGTTGCTAACTGGCTCACCAATAGAACAGACACTGTTCATAGGTTCATAGGTTCATAGGTTCATAGGTTGGTACTAGGCTATCAGCCCTAGGTTCTATACAAGCCTAGCCATAACAATTCCCTGGCTATTTCTTCCCACATTATTTACTTTCCTGGACCCCTGTCTAGCAGGGCGACTGACGTGATCCCTGGGGTGAATTTCCTTTCTCCCATCCAATCGTCAAGGTTCCTCTTGAAGAGGTCCAAAGAGGCACTCTGCTTGACATGTATGGGCAATCTATTCCAGAGTCTGGGGAGTCTCTGGGTCAGGAACCTATCCCTCTAGCATGTTTTGTTTATTGTGATGACAAGGTTTAGATCCCTGGAGCATGTAGCTCTGAGGGATTGGGATTTCTTTAAGTGTAGCATGTCCAACAGCTCTGGGTTTGACATGGCCTTGTATGTTAAGCAGAGATCACCTCTGAGTAGACGATATGCGACAGAGTATAGCTGGAGTTTTTTAAGGAGGTCAGCGTAGGGCACCTGCTTTAGGCCTGTGATTCTTTTAGTGAGGTATTTCTGAGGCCTTTCCAGTTGTTGCAGATGTCTTGAGAGGTACATACCAAATGGGGCGTTGTATTCTATAATGGGTCTAATGAGGGATGAGTACAGTGGGACAATGACCTCCTTTTTTCTGGATGAAAAGCCCTTCGTGATGAGGTGTGCCACATAGAAGGATTTCCTGACTGTTGTGGCGATGTGGTTATCGAAGGTGAGAAAATTGTCCACCTGTGTCCCTAAGTCTCTTATCACACTTTCTGTGTTTAGTGTACTGCCACCTATATGGTAATTCATGGATACATGTTTTTTCCCAAAGGGGATAACAATACATTTCTTGGCATTGAGCTTGAGCCCATGGCTCTGGCACCAAGCATCTGTTTCTGTAAGGCCCTTTTGCAGAGTATCCACATAATTTGGGGATTCAATAATGGCTCCCAGTTTGCAGTCATCTGCAAACTTTGTTAGCCAAAGTCTCTTAGTGTTGACCTGTACTTCAGAGAAGTAGATGCCAAACAAGAGCGGCCCCAGGACTGAACCCTGAGGTACTCCACTTGTCACTTGTCTGGAGCTGGATTTGGAGTCGGCTACTTTTACAGTGTGGGTTCTATCAGTAAGCCATTTAGCAACCCATTGGGTGACATAGGGATTATTACCCAACTTAGTAAGTTTATCTATGATTCCAGAGTGGGGGATGGTGTCAAAGGCCTTGGCAAGGTCTAGATAGACTGTGTGGACCACCTTACCCTTGTCCATGGCTCTGGAGACTGATTCAAAGAAGTCAATCAGGTTCAGGAGACAAGATCGGCCCTTCACAAACCCAAACTGGGTGGGGTCCAGTGTTTGAAGGTTGCCAATGTCTTTGTTTATAAGTTCCATGATAATACGCTCCATGGCCTTGCAGATAAGGCTTGTCAGACTGATGGGACGGTAGTTTCCGGGATCCAAGGTGGATCCCCCCCTTGTGGATTGGGATAACTGTAGCTCTGCGCCACTCAGTGGGCACAAAACCTGAGGTGAGGCTATGATTAAACATGACACTTAGGTGAGGTGCCAGTTCATATTGTAGTTCATGTAGTACACAGCCCGGGATGTCATCTGGTCCCATGGATGCTGTATTCTTGGCTTTAGAGAGTGAGTTTTGTACCTGTGTGGCCGTTATTACTGGAATTTGGCAATCTTCCGGTACTGAGATGGGCCATTTAGGGGGTGAGAGGGGGGTGAAGTTGGCACTGAATCGATCTGCCAGGATATTGGCAATATCCTTTGGATCAGTATATTTAATGCCATTCTGTTTTAGCTCAGAGCAGATCTGAGCATTGCCATTTAGATTCTTGACATAGTTATAGAATGCTTTGTGGTTGTCTTTGGAATCTTTGGCAATTTTATTTTCGTGACTAGCTTTGGAGGATTTTATGAGGCATCTCAGTTTCTTACTGAGGCTAGTAAGGGAGTTTTTTGCATCCTGGGATTTTCCTCTTTTCTGCAAAAGTTTCTTCCTTTTGTTGTAAAGTTTGTTTATGGCAGGGGACCACCAGATTGGCTTCCTTTTTTTGGATAAGAGCATTTTGGTTCTATTTGGGATGGCACGATTCATGCATGAGTGGATGTGCTCGTACAGTGCCTTAGTGTAGGATTCAGCAGTTGAACTTTCAGTTCCTGTCTGCATGGGTTTTATGAAGTTTGTCACTTCTGACTTGAGTAGCATGAAGTTGGCTTTGGAGAAGTTTTTTATGGTGGTTTCTTTACTGGGGGGTGGGGGTGGGATGTGGATGTTAAGGGTGATTAGCTTATGGTCAGACCTGACTAACGAGGGGGTGACCATAGGTATGGAGCATTGATTTCCCATGTTGGTAATGACCAGGTCTAGGATATTGGAGCCCCTGGTGGGACTATGGATTAGTTGATCCAGGGCATTGGAATTTATGAATTCCAAGAACCGTTGCGCAAAGGTGTTGGGACATGAGTAGTTTTCCCAGTTAATGTCAGGGTAGTTAAAATCACCCAGTATTAGGGTGTTTGGCTCTATCTTAATATTTTCCACTATGTTTAGAAAGGTGTAGTGAGAATCTTGGGGTATGGTGGGGGATCTGTAGCAAGCTACAATTTGGATTGCAGTCTTACCTAGTGTTAGTTGCACTTGGAGAATTTCAGACACTAGCCTGGTGGTGTGAATATCCTTGGTGAATATTGACACTCCTCTACCTTTAGTGTTTCGGTCCTGGTTTGGTGGCCGAAAAGTGTGGTAAGAGTTGTAGCCTGGTATTGCAGGGGTGCTCTCTGGAGCCTTGAACCAGGTCTCAGTTACTGCACAGATATTGATATTCTCCATTTTTAGGAGTGCCTCGAGAGAGTGCATTTTGAGGTTTAGACTTCTAGCATTGAGTAGCATTACCTTCAGATTTTGCATGCTTGTGCCTGTTATGGTGGTGGTTTTGTCCTTTGAAGTTTGCCTAAAAAAGGCACTATAGGGGTGGCAAGAGCCTTAGCCAGTAACCTGAATCCCAGGGGTGACAGGTGCAGACCATCTTTGGCAAAGCATCGTGGTCTGTCAATCATGTCATCCCAGGCAGACAGATACTGGATTCCCTTTGAATGACACCATAAGCTTAGCCAATTGTTGAAGTCAATCATTTTATCCTTATATTGTGGTATCATTCTGGGCGAAGGCAGAATGCTACTCTGGGCTAGGGTCATACCTGCCTGGGCCACATGATCCGAGAGCTCTTCCATGTCTCTTTTCATGTAGTCCAGGGAGGTACGTCTCAAGTCATTCACTCCAACATGGACAATGACAGAGTCATATTTGTACTTGTTGTGGAGTGACTTGAGTGCATGCGTTATGTGGCGGATCCTGGCACCCGACAGGCAGCTGACTGTAATTTTCTCCTTATTCAACCTGGTGAGAGGGACATCAGTGTGCCGGACTATAGAGTCATCTATGACTAAAGTGTTAGGTACATTGTCTTGCCTTAGGGGCTGTTGCTGGGTGGCACACTGGTGTTGTGAACTATGTGACACATTGGTTGTGATTGGTGTTTGTTTGCGTTTCAGCTTCAGAGGTCTTTGTTGCTTGGGCAGGTTACAGTTAAGGGCCTCTGCATATGTGGATTTAGTGTTGCTATATGTGGGTGTTGGTGGTGCGGGTTTAGAAGGGCTATGTGTTGCTTGAGATGTAGTGTGGGTGTTAACCTTCTCCTCTTGACTGTTTAGCACAATCTTGGGTGGAGAGAGCTTTGCTTCCATTTTGGCTATGTAAGTGCATCTCTCACAGGTTGTAGTGTTGGGAGGTAGGAGGAGAGGGTTGTCTGTGTACATGAGGCAATTGCTGCATTGCCCCAGTATGCCCAGATTCACCAGGTAGACAGGAGAAATCACCGGAAGCTGACCCTTGGACATGCTTGGTTTGGGGCTTTTTTTTTTTTTTCTTTGTAAAGTATAGGAGCTGTTTCCTTAGCAAGGTACTTTGCAATTATAGGCTGTTTCGTGCCTACTATTAATTTCTCCTTGTTAACATGGAGAGTTCAGTGTTTGTATGAGTTTAAGGCTTCCTAGTGCTTTCCAGCAGGTATTAGAGAAAGTGCTAGTCAAAGGGATGCTTAAAGGTAAGATTGAAAAGAATGCACTCTGCAGTGTGCACTAGAGAAGTTAGATGTGAAAGTAGGTAACTTGAGTTTTACCTGTTTAAAAAGTTAAGGTTTAGTGGAGAGTTACTATTTTTAAAACAGCAAGATGGATTGAAAGGGGTGGTCACTTTTGTATTTTGGTACTATGAAATACTGTAGGATGGCCAATAAATTTAAATAATTGAAGGGGTGGGATTTCAAAAATGATGATTTTGTGATTACTCACATAAGCCAGTGAAAGTAGAGAGAAATGAGATATATGGTCAGATTAACATAAGAGGCGGGCAACTAGAAAGACAGTGGTATTTAACAAGACAACTTAAATGGGTGGGAGGGCGGGAAAAAATTCTGCCTGAATCAGAACAGAGAGAGCTGTGGTCTCTTTTGAAGTTTTAATATGCTGTTAAAACAGAATGCAAGCAAAACACAAAGCAAAGAAAACAAACTACAGTATTCAAAATATAGAAAGGCAATACAGTAATACAAAAAATAACAGCAAACTAACCTTTCCTTCACAGCAAAGTGTAGCAGAGTCTGGAATAGAGGACTCTTCATCCTTCTTCAGACCAGTAACCAGGGAAGTACCACAGGGCTCAGTGCTGGGACTGCTATTGTCTGGAATTTACTTTTCAGAAGTACATGCGGCTAACAAAGTTTGCAGATGACTACAGACTGGGCATGATCATTGTATCCTCTAGTGACATTGACACCCTCCAGGAAGGTCTTACACAAACCAGTGATTGATGGTAAAGTTACAGGCTCAAGTTAAATGCTAAAAACTGCATCATCATCATCATCTCTTTCAGCAATGGAGATGTCCCCACAAAGTACCACATTAACAACAACTCCTTAAGTCCCAATCTGTGGTAAGAGAGCTGGGCACCCATGTTGACAGCAACCTCTCCTTTGACCATCATGTTTCCACAGTGGTAAGGAAAGCCTTCTATGTTGCCCATCTCATCAATAAGGGCATTGCCTCCAGAAAAAAAAGAGGTTATAGCCTCCCTGCACTCCTCCCTTATTACACCAATTATAGAGTACAATGCACCCTTTGGTATATACCTTGCCAGGCACCTCCAACAATTCGAGAGACCTCAGAGGTATCTTACAAAGAAAACTTAAGATGTTCAACACTTGTCTTATGCTGACAGACTAAAATCCCTGTCACTATACTCGGGGTTGTACAGACTACTCAGGGGTGATCTCTGCATAGCCTATAGGGCAACTACAGATCCTACCCTGATGAAATTGTTACATATTAGCAAGACAAATGGACCTCGCTGCACCTGCTCTAGTAACCTCAACATGCAAAGCAATATTAACAGGACCTGCTGGAGAAACAACAAGAAAAAGCACCAAACTCACAAACACTTTTAAAAGGCGTCCGGTGCAAAGAAAAAGAAGCTGCAACAGATAAATGTTAAGCTGCTTATTTTTTTAATACTCGCTTTTCGTCTGAACACAGTCCGAACTTCCTCAGACAAGCAATATCATCTGTAAGTGATACATTAAAATACTGTTCCAGGACATCAAACGACATAAAAATGCCTATCCTTAAGAAGCTGATACATTATTAATTAAGTAAATGCCAACATCAACAAACCACACCCTTTAACAAACGTACAGAAATTAAAAATGCTTCAGTCACCTTAATGCACTCAAAAGTGCTAAATGTAAGCTGAACTTCCAGTATTTAAAACCACTTTCACATATCAAAAAACTTTCCACTTAGAATACGACAGTCCATAGTAACTAGTCACCCATTACATAAAAATGGGCTCTTAATTACATTTCTAGCTAACATGATATTTTATTTACAGCTGTGCATACAGGAAAGCATACTAATCAATCTCTATGCAAGCTCTAAAATAATGCATAAGATCTCAGAAATATGCGAGCAACTTATGATGGTCAAAGATGAACTTCCAGCAATTAAAACCACTTTTATATATCAAGAAGTTTTGCACTTAGAGTGTAACAGTCCATGGTAACCAAACACCCATTACATTACAATGGGCTCGTAACCACAAACCCAGCTCACGCGATATTTTATTGACAACTGTACGCACAGGGAGGCATATTGATCAAATTCAATACATGCTCTGAAATGATCAAATCATCAAAGGTAAGACTACTGTCTTATTCAAAGATGGGGCTGCTGTTCTGTGAACACTGCTGAACTGCAGCTCTACATTTAACCTGAGGAAATCAAAACCCTGAGTGGATACTATAACGTTTTTAACATCAAAACTTTGATAAACTTATTCTAACTACACTTATTTATCCTGGATTGAGAAGAAAAACCAGAAAAAAGGAATATATTTCACTGGATTACAACAGATGAACTAGCTCTGCAGAGAGGAATACACAAAGGAACCGTGTACTTTTTATATTGCAACTTTTTGTGTTCCAATAAGATGTCAAAAGAAGACAAAAGCATGGATATAACTACGACTAAAACAAAATTATCGGAATTGCAATCACCAGAAAAAGATGTGACTACTAAACGACAAAAAATTACTAAAGCACAGGAACAACAGAAACTAGGGACTAAAACTAAAGCTGATCAAGCTTTAAATATGGAGGATATCAAAACTGCACTGCTGCCTATACAAGAAGCTTTAAAAGATCTGACTTGTCAAATACAATCATTTGGAATTTCATGTACTCAGTTGCTGGAAAGAATGGATAAGACGGAGGCTCGAATTTCTTTTTTTTTTAAAAACAAGTTTATTGTGTTTAACATACAAAATAAATATCATAACAATCTTATACAAGCAGTTAAAATATAAATAGTTATAACATTTAATAAAATAACCAAAGTATTTACAGAGACATCCACTACAAATCAAATCAATTGATTGAACTGTAATGTATTATTATTGAAACTAAGATTTTTTTAACAGGTTTTGTAAAGTATCCCATATAATATAGTAAGACATTTTTCTAGTAGTTCTTGATTTTATTGTCATCAATTCCATATGACACACTTCAGTCATAACATTTTTAAATTCATTAAATGAAGGAGGAGTATCTGAAATCCAATTTCTGGTTATTATTTTTCTAGCCACTGCTAGAATAGACCATAATAAGGGAAGTTTAACTTTTTTAACACTTTTAGGAACAGGAGTGTTAAATAATATAAGTGATTTAGAAACAATGAAATTATCTGTGAAAAGGGCCTGCAAAAAATCATTGATTAACTTCCAATATTCCTTCAATTTTACACAGTCATAAAACATATGTGCCCAATCAGCATTTATTTCTACATTACATCTTTTACATAAGTTGTCTTTATTATTTATTTTATTCATCATTAAAGGTGTATAGAAAGACCTATGTAAACATTTCCAAGTAAAAAGTCTCCAGTTAATGGAAGAAGTAGTTTTATAAGCAGATTCCAATATATATTGTTTATCTTGTTGTTTTGGTGATTCACCATTAATGGAAATGAAATAATTCCAATAGGTATCTAAACTGTAATGAGTTTCTTCTCTAATAATTTTATGTATGTGTGAAAGCTTACCTTTATATGAAACTCTATGTCGTAAATTTAATATCAAGTAATCAATCAGAATTGGAACAGATTCTTTAACTGTTAAAGACATTAAATCAATTTTATTAATAAGATGTTGTCTAAAAGTCTGAACTTCTAACCAACATGTTTCTCTCAAATCAAATTCTTGCTTTAAGAAGTCTAAATTTTTAACTTTATTATCAGACAGCAACTGATACCAATACTTTAAATCATTCTCAGTGACTAAAAGAGTTCTTTCAGAGGTGGTTGACAAAAGAATACCTTGTGTATACATTATAGGGAATAGGATAAAATTCCATTCCTTATACCTAGGATGCATAAATATAAAATTACGATAACTAATAATAATGTTTAATGGGTAACTAACTATATATTTTGGTGTAATAGATGAAGTACAAAATTCTTTTAGTAACCATAACATGGGGTTATTTACAATAATATTTTATGTATTAAAGAGATTTTCATGAAGTGAATGCTAATTAGTTCTCAGTAATCTTTCCATCTTGCAACATATGACTCATCTATTAACAAAGTAATAACTTTTATAATAGAAGAGACAGTATATAAATTAAAGTCTGGAAATGAAATGCCCCCTTGAGACCAGCTATTAGTATGTTTCTTTAATGCAATCCTAGGTCTATTAGGTGCCCATAAGAAATTCAACATTAATGAATTCAATTTCTTAATAATTATTTTTGTAGGTGGGAGTATTATTGATTGTATTAAATATAATATCTTAGGGAATATTATCATTTTTAATAATTGTGAGTCTCTCTTCCATGGTAAAAAACATATTGTTCCAGCTATTGAAAAGATTTTGTATATTAAGAAGACAACTACTATAATTATTATGTATAATGGATTTAATATCTTTAGTTAATATTATACCTAAGTAAGTTATCTGAGCTGAGTTGGGTATATATTTGTTAAAATCACTAATGAGGACATGTTTTCATGTGTATATTGGTAATATTTTAGTTTTTTCTTCATTAAATATCAAACCAGAGATATTTTTAAAATCCAGCATTTTATCAAATAAGGACTGCATAGAGGAGTTAGTTCCTGATGACGTAATTAGAACATCATCTGCAAAAAGTTGAATTTTAGATATTGTATTTTCATCTATATCAAATCCTTCTATATCAGTACTATTTCTGATCAAATTAGCCCAAGGCTCCATTATTAAAGTAAATAATAGTGGTGAGAGTGGACACCCCTGTTTTGTACCTTTTAAAATGGGTATTTTTTGTGAGACATATGTTCCTATCTTAATATAAGCCAGTGCTCCTTTATATAGATGTTCAATTAGATTTACAAATGCATCAGAGAAATTTGTGCACTTTAGTAAGATAAACAAGTAGTCCCAACTTACTGAATCAAATGCTGAACTTATATCGAGACTAATAAGTATTAAATCTTTCTTTTTCCTGTTTGCAAAATCAATTAATGTTAAAGTTCTCCTTATATTATCAAAAGTATTTCTGTTTATAATAAAGCCTGTCTGATCTATATCTATTATGCCTGGGATGATTGTCTTTAATCTATCAGCAAAAATACTCATAAACATTTTATAATCAACATTAAGTAATGAAATAGGTCTATATGAAGTGCATCTGGTTGGGTCTTTATTGGGTTTTAAAATTGGTGAAATAAATGTGTATTGCCAAGATGGGGGAGTTGTTAACTCATTTTGAGCCAAAATAAAAACCTTATGTATTAATGAGTAAGTACTTTTAGCAAGAATTTTATAAATCTCTGGTATAATACCATCATTACCTGGTGCTTTGTTTGATTTAAGTTTGTTTATTTGTGTAATAACCTCTGTATATGAAATATTTTATCTATTAGTTTAGTCTGTTGTTTATTAAGTTTTTTGTTCATGTCTGTAGCTATAAATTTCTTTATTTTATCTTTAGGATCCATATTAATGTTATTATTATTAATTTTGTGAAAGTGATTTGTAAATTCATCTAAAATTTCTGGTAAACTAGAAACATTCTTCTTTTTCCCTGGAGAGAAAATTTCTTTGATATGATTTTGCTTATTCAACCTTTTTATTTTATTTTTAAGTTTATGTAAGTATTTGGGACTTATTGAGTAAGACAAAAACTTATATTTCTCTAATGTTATTTTGACTTTATGGGTTAAAATTTCTTTGTATTTCTCATTTAATTTATTTATTTCCTCAATGACTTTTTTGTCCATAATATTTTCTTTATTATTATGTTTGTATGAGTCTAATTTGCTTTGAATATCTAATAATTCCTTGTCCCAGGATTTCCTTTTATTATTATACCATCTGATACTTTGTCCATATAAATATGATTTTAAAGCATCCCAAATGTAAACAATGGAGACATCAGGTGTATTGTTTAAGTCTAAGAAATGTTGCACTTCTGAAAGTATATAATCTTTATAGTCTTTTAGTTGAGTTAAGTATGCTGGTATTCTTTTGATCTGAACATTATAAGTACTTTTTACCATGAATTCAAAGACAATTGAATTATGATCTGATATAGGACACGAAATGATTTTGGAATCAGTTAAGTCTGTTACCATCTGGTTAGAAATAAAGACTCTATCTATTCTTGAATAAGTTTTATATCTGTTAGAAAAAAAAGTGTATGGTAATGATTTTGAATCTATCTGATTATTGATATCATTCAAATGATATAAATTAACAAAATCCTTTAAATGTTTTGCATTAGATGTAATTTTCCTTTTTCCTATAGTAGTAGTATCTTTTTCATGTAGGATACAATTAAAGTCACCTGCTAAAATAATATATCCTATAGAAAATGATATGATCTTATTGAGATGGTGTTTCACTGTATTAATGCTGATTCCTGGTATCCAATATACATTAATTAATGTGTATATCTTTCCATTAATCTGTATTGTAACCATACAAAACATTCCTTTATCATCTTTATAAGACTTAATAGTTTTGGGTATGGGCATATTTTTATTCCATAAAATAACCACTCCTCTCTTTTTCTGTGTGTGTTCTGAACTAACCAAGACTGTATATTTATTAGTGGCTAATTTATCTATATCCTTTTTCAGGAGATGTGTTTCTTGAAGGAATATTAAGTTGGCTCTATGAAAATTAATATATCTCATTAAACTTGCCCTTTTACATGGGTTATTCAATCCATTAATGTTTAAAGAAATTCCTTTTAGAGGTATCATTTAGCTTTTATAAACATATAAGACATATAATCAGAATAGCAATTAACAAAATAAGTGATATTATATCTCCTCCTTTTAGGTGTTCCATTAATTATAACTGTATTTAATGAAAATCTTATGGAATTTTGTGTAAGTTTCACTTTTATTTGTAGTGACAATGAGTTTATAAAATATGATGTGGATGTCAGAACTATATACATACAACAATGATCAGGTGAGAATAATGTTAGGATTAAACATTGCACCCAGCCTGGAGTTAAGAACTCCAACTTCGAGTGGCTCATGCCACTCAAGTTATCCCCCAAACCAAAGCAGCAGTACCTCAACTGCCACCAAATTAATTCAATACTAACTATTATTAACTAAAGTTAACCTCATTTAATTAGATTATCTATTATGACAAAGCTAAACAATTTATAAATCAGCTTCATATAAACAAGTAAGAACATTTAGAAACAGCTCATATTACTATGTACATCTATTCTGTATAATACACTCATAATCAAAATAGTATTCTAACAATCTTGATAATGGGGACAGAGAAGAGAGAGAGAGAGAGAGAGAGAAAGAAAAAAAAATGGGGCATATCCATATGTTAGTTTATTAACAGTTTGTAAGAATAAGTTCTTATGTTCATTTGAATTCAATATCTTAGGCTATTATGATTCAAACATTACATATATTAGAGAATTCCTACTTTCTGCCATAGAAATGCAATTAACAGTTTTAAAAACTTTAAATTACTTGCACCAAAAGCTTACTCCTCATACTTATTATTGCCAATTAAATAAGATATTTATTCTCATATACAAGTTAAAAAATCATACTGCATAGCAATGTTAATTCCTAGTTATACATAAATCATTGTGATGAAAGCCTTGTGTATTTTATATATCTGAACTGCAGCTTTAAAATATGTCACCTGACAATTTCTTCTTAAATATAATCATAATGATATTATGCTTGTCAGTTAGTCAAGGCAAATGATTTATAACATTATATATGTTTAAATCATAAGTATTTATATACATTAGTGTGCTGCAGTCATATAAGCTTTCAAAAACAAGTGTATATGTGATTTACCTTCTATGCCTTCTAAAATATCTCACTTGTTTACTATGGCATACTAAATCATTTAAAATCATTATAACTTTTATATTTTATAAAATACATCTTAAATAAATAAGTTGTTATAAGGAATAACTCACATTTAAGTGTCATAAAGTTCGTTTTTCATCATAAAGTCACATTTACAGAAGTTCTACTTCCTGAAACAGCATTCTTCATGAATCTGCGATGTGCCAGTGTGAAATCAGGGGTCAAAGTTCAAAATGACTGCTTTCAGCTTCTCTGCTTGTATTCTGAGTGTTGAAGCTTTTAAAACAACTCGAGGACACTATTCATGAGGAAACCCACATCCCAGATTGTCTCCCATAACATTTTGGCGGGAATTTTAGTAAAAGCAAGTGACTGACATTCATTTAGTAATACAAATGAATCAAAACAGTGCAAAACCTTCGCGAAGTATTTTACAAGTCATTACAGTCTCTATTACAGTGAAACCAAGCCTACAGTTATTTAACATATTATACAACTTATTTTTATATGCCCCATTTCATTTTCTCAGACAGATCTTATTATATACATATATCAGTATTATCAAAAGTATATAACTATATATATAAGAGAGAGAGAGAGAAAGAAAGAAAGAAAAAAGAGAGGAAAAAAAAGAAAGAGAGAGAGAGAGAGAGAAGAAAGAAAGAAAAAAAGAAGCTACAAAGAGTATCTACAAAGATATATTATTTGCTGTTTGTTTTAATAATGTTAAACATGAGACTTATTACTTACTACTATTTTAGTTCTAATTATTTGCAATTATATCATGACATATTATATGAAATCATGTATAAGCAATTAAGTCATGTTATAATATTTAGCAACAGTGTTTAAACAGCATAAATAATGTTAAAGAGCTATTAAGTTATTATTTCACTTATTCCATATTTTTCATCAAACTTCTCTCCCTACCCTCCCCCACCCCTCAGTAAATACATAGTTTAGAAAGAATGCCATTATTTAAAACAAGAAGAGAAAGGACATGTATCAAATTACTAACCTTAGGTCTCTTTATCACAAAGAGAAACAAGTTGATTCATAGCATGTTATTTGTTCCTCAGAAAGTTTGATTATTTATAAAACAAAACAGTTCTTTGCACACAAAAAGTAACTTTGAATATATCTTTAAAACATTTGTGGCTTTCTGAAAAGTGCAGTAACTGTAATTGAAGAGTTCACAAGAAAAAAATATAGAACATGTCATTTATTTTTTAGTCTTTTTTGCTTCTCCGAAGTCTTCCAAGAAGTTCCTGTTGCCATCCTCTTTAGCGAAGGACTTGCCCATTCCATATCTTCTATTTTATCTAATATTTTGTTTTTTTTAATATACAGCAAAGCAGAGTCCAAGTCTCCAAAAATTCTAGGGCCATCAGGTAAAAAGATTTTTAGTTTGGCAGGAAACAAAAGGTGAGTTTTGAACTGTGCTTTCTTAAGCTCTCTTATTAATGACAAAAAAACTTTTCTTTTAGTAATTACCAAGGAAGAATAGTCATTGTCAAAACGCACAGTTGCCTCATTAATTTTTATAGGTGCTTTAGCCCATGCAGATTTTAATACCATCTCCTTGTCAAAAGATGATAAAAATCTTACAATAACTGATCTAGGATATTTTTTATTAGAGTTAAAATTAGATAAAGACCTATGGGCTCTTTCAATACCAAAAGAAAATGCTTCTGACAAATCTAAAGTTTTGGGAAGCCAAGTATTTAAAAAGGAAGTAATGTTGTTACCTTCTATATTTTCTGGCAGTCCAAAAATCCTAATATTATTGCGTCTGGATCTGTTTTCAAGGTCATCAAGTTTGGATTGTAGTTGTGTGTACTGTTTCAGTAAAAATTCAATGTTAATTTCTTCTTCTTCTTGAATTCTGTTGTCCATATCATTAAGAGTCTCTTCTATACCAGTAATCTGAGCTTTCTGAAGTTGTAAGTCTTGATGTAACAAATCCATTTGTTTTGTAGTTTTTTCTATAAAGTTATCAATTTTAGTATCCAGTCTGTCCATTTTAGTTGTTAGTTGCTGAATAGTTCATAGTAAAGACTGAAGCTCTTTATTGATGCTGGAATCCTGACTGCTAGCCTTACTGGAACTCATTCTGAACTGAGGTGATGAAAGAGAAATTTCCAAGATGATTTTTGACAGGAAAATTATTTAAATTTTCTTTCTTTTTTTGATATTATTCAAGAAACTGATATTCCAAACGTATTTAGAAAGAAAATTATTACATTAGTTGAATTTAAAAGTAATTATTTCCTGTCAGAGCAGTTATGTTGGTGGAGCTGAAGAAATCTGCTGCTATCCTGTGTTCATCCTTGGCCACGCCCCCCCGAGGCTCGAATTTCTGATACTGAGGACAAATTAGTTTTACTGGAAAAAAAAAACTAATCTGCATGATGTGGATATACAGGCTATACAAAGTAAGCTTACAGACCTAGAAGCAAGATCCAGGAGAAACAATATCATTGTCAGAGGGATTCCTGAATCCATTCAGTATAATGAACTAATTCCATCCATACTACAAATATTTGCAGTGCTTTTAAATGATTCTGATAGTGTGAAACAAATCATCGTGGAAAGAGCACACAGAGCTTTGAGAGAGGTACAAGCATCTAATTTTCCTAGAACTGTGTATGTTAAACTGCTTAATTATCAAGATGTAAATAGAATACTTATTACTGCAAAACAAGGTGGAGGCTATATTATGTGGAAAAACAATAAAATATCTCTGACACAGGATTTACCTATACAGATCAGACAGGCTAGACAGTCTCTGTCTCCTTACTGCAAATTTCTTATTGACAAACAAATTAAGTTTCAAATGAAATATCCTAATATGCTTATATTTACAATGGATGGGGTTAAACATTCTGTTTCCACCAAAAATGAGGCAATAAATCTGTTTCTTAAAAATTTCAAGGCTTTACCTGCATCAGAGACTTGAATTGAACTTTTGCTGGGACTGGCATGTTGCTGAGGCTAGATTCATTGTTTACTGTGCTTCGAGGACTGGGTAATCCTTTGTTTGCATTTGTAAAGCTTTAGGCCTTTTCCTGAGCAATAAAACTGTTTGTTTTTCCTTATCTTGATCTCCTGCACTTGTTTCCTGACATTTTATGGCTTCTAAGATCTGGTTTTGACAAGGAGGAAGACAGAAAGTGCTTAAAATGCTGTTGAGCGTGCAGATTTCATTGTGGCACTTCCGGGAGTCCGTCTGCAAAAGCGGTCCCCCATCGCGAGCATTTTACAGGACTTCCTGGTTTGGAAAATCGAAGAGAACTGTTTTAAACACTCTCTTGTTTATTTAACATTAAATAATACTGTTCTATAGTAATTTAAGCACATAGGAACTTGTTAGGAACTTCATTTATTAACTTTTAGTCAACATTTTGTAGTTATATTATTTAGAGAGGGTGCAGGGATTTAGCAATGTTTATTTAACCTGTCAGCATAGTTTTTAATGTTTTGTGTTATTTTTATTATTTTATTCAGTTAGAAGCTTGCTTTATTATGAAACTAGTATAAGGTGAATGTATAACAAAGGATATTAACAATTTGCTGTCTATTTGCTTTAATATAGGGTTATATATTAGTATGTATTTTTTTTAATGCATGTGGTTTATGTATAGATAGCTAATCCAACTACTAAAAGTGCATTATTTTTTTACTTTATTCTTTTACATGTACTGTACTGTTACATTTTTAATTTGATTTCTTTAAATAGTAATTAACCAAAGAGATGTAGTTTATGGCAGTGTTTGTTAGGGAATGTTTAGTTTAGGCTTTGTCGTAGTGAAGTTAGGTTTTATAGGTCTTAATTGTGATACATGTGTGAAATTTTACATTGTGGTGTTTTTATATCTGCTTTTTCTTTTAAACCCTTTATCATTCTATATTACACAGGACCTATACATCTCCTGGTCCGGGGTTAGAGTGGGTATGCACTGGTTGAGGACGGGATATAAGGATTGCTTCCAGATTATGTATGGTTTTGAATTTACTGTTTTTTGTTTTTTCTATGCTCTCTCTCCAAAACTTTCATTTTACAGTGAATCTTTGAAATGTGGGAAGTAGATTCATGGAATGTTAAAGGGCTCCAGAGCTTGAAGAAGAGGAAACTGGTATTACATGTATTGTTGCAGGCTAAGGCGTGGTTTATCCTACTCCAAGAAACGCATTTAATGAATGATCAATGGGGTGATGTTAAAAAAAAGAAATGGATTAGAGAAGTAGTAGTATCTGAAGGTAAGTCAAATAGTGCCGGGGTAGCCATAATTATTAAAGATCAATACAAGGAAAAGATATTAGATTCTAATACAGATAAAAATGGACGGTGGTGCTATGTTATTCTTTCGTCTACCTTATTTGATAAACCTATTTTAATTTTAAATATATATGCTCCCTGTAATGATCAACGATTATTCATAGCATCACTATATTCAATTTTAACACAATTTGATAGATATTATGTAATTGCTGGAGGTGATTGGAATACCTACCAGAATCCGAAGTTGGATAGATCTTGCCACAAAGAGCATTTAACAAGCATGCTCTATTAGCACTGAATGATCTTAAAGAAGACTTTCAATTATATTATCCATTTCACTATCTGAATAACAATAATAGTACAAGCAATTTTACCTTTTATTCCCCATGTCACAAAATGTGGTCCAGAATTGATTTCTTCCTCATATCAAGATTATTGATCAATCTAGAACCTACAGTTATTGTACATGCCCGTTATATATCAGACCATTCTAAAATTTCGTTGAGTTTTACTAAGGGGGTAAAGGATACTTTGAGACAAAGAGGTTATAATTGGTCTCTTAATCCAAATGTATTGAATAAGGAGGATATAATACTGGAAATTACAAAGTACCTGAAAGACTTATTGATTGGGTTAGGGAAACAACAATTTGCCCCAGATATTGAATGGGCAACAGTTAAAGCTCAAATAAGAGGGACACTTTTGCAAAAAGCATCTTATTATAAAAAGATATTAAACAAAGATATTCAAACTTTAGAAATAAAAATTAAATTACTTGATCAAGAAGTGATTAGGGATTTCCGTGAGAAAACAGTGGAGGAACTGATTAAATGTCAAAAGGATCTCTTTTTACTTCAGAATAGTAGATTAACATTTCAAGAATACAAGACGTTAGTGAGGTATGCCAGTCATGTTCAAACACTATCAAGAGCATTAGCTAGGATCATTAATCAAACAAAACCGACCATGCAGATTTCGGAAATACAATTTAATAATAAAATATATTCTAAAACTGAGGATGTTCTTAATATCTTTGAGAAAATATACACTAATATTTATGCTGGACAAAGGGATATGACCCCTAACAGGAATTATGAACAATTTCTACATTTAATTAAGTTTCCAACAATAGGAGAGGACATTCAAAATGACTTGGTTAAACCGATATCTGAAGAAGAAAGAGTATATGTAATTCAGCATATGAAATCACATAAATCACCAGGTCCTGATGGCTTGACAGTGGAATTTTATAAAAAGTTTGCAGATATTTTCGGTAAGATACTTTCAGTTGTGTTTAACTACATAATTAGGAATAAAATTAATGATCCACATCTTAACGCCTCAAAAACTATTTTTATACATAAAGCCAATTCAGATCCTCAAAATCCGGATAATTATAGACTGATATCATTAATAAATGTAGACATGAAAATTCTAACCTCTACTATAGCATCTAGACTGAAGAGAATCATGACTCATATAATTTCCAAAGAACAGACTGGTTTTATGGTAGGTAGACAAACCAGTGATAATACACTCACATTACATACTATGTTAGAGCATGCTAAGCAAAATAATTTAAATATTTATGCCCTTATAATTGATGCCCAGAAAGCCTTTGATAGGGTTGATACAAATTTCTTGTTTGATCTTTTACCGTATTTTAATATATCACATGAGTTTGTCCAAATGTTACAAATATTATATAGTAATCCCTATACTACATTGTATATTAATAAAAACTTCTCTAAAAGAATACAGATTAAGAATGGAACACGCCATGGTTGCCCTTTGTCCCCTTTATTATTTAATATCTATCTTGAACCATTGTTTTTATATATTAAACAAAATGTTTATCATAATGTCCCAATAATTTATAGAACTAAAATATTAATGGCAGCTTTTGCTGACGATCTTAGCATTTATTGTGCATCTCCATTATCAGATACTGAAAAATTATTGAAGGCTGTTAATGAGTTCTCAAAAGTCTCTAATTATAAAATTAACTTGAAAAAAACAATATCTTCCCTTTAAAGACACCTGACCCTTTTCGTTATTGCCCTTAGTGGGACAGGTATCATTTAAAGAAAATATTAAATATCTAGGTATTGAGTTCTCTACAGATATGAAAGACTTTTACAATAATAATATTAAAGCAATCTGGGAACAAATAATTTCGGATTTTGGGAGATGGAAAAATTTACGACTGCCAATGTTAGCAAAAGTTTCAGTTATCAAAATGAACATATTACCACGATTACTGTATATTTTTAGGTCAGCCAATTTATTACTTTCGAAGATGTTTTTTAAAAAGATTCATAAAGAATTGGCTAAATTCATTTAGGAACCAAAGAAAACCAGGATATCTTATGATAAATTAATGACCCCAAAAAATAGAGGAGGACTGGAATTACCTAATTTTGAAATGTATTATTTAATTTTAAATTCTAATAGAATTTTAAGAATTGCCAATTATGATATAAATAATACTAAGTGGACACCACTTTGGGTAGTTCTGAATTATAAATATATTCTAAAGTTAAATATCAATCCTAAGCAATACTTTTTTTAGGTAAGGATACATTGAAATTCTATGGGATTATTGAACACATTAAAACTAACATATTTTCTTTACATAACTTATTTCATTCATTAGATTTGGTTCAACATATGATGGTTTTTCAACCCTTTCATAAGAATCCTAATTTAAAATTGAATAATCAACTAATTGATCTCAACAAGTTTCCATTGATAGTTAATCTAACTTTGATTGATATATATATATATATAAACATCTTGGCAGTTCGGCCAACCAAATAAGACAAGAACTTAACTTACCTAAAAAGTATCTGGTTATCCTGAGACAAATTAGAGAACTCACTATAAGCTATTTTAAAAGTTTTAAACTGGAAGAAGAGGCTATTAATATATGCTCTTTGTTGTGGCAAGCTCTCCAACAGGATCTTAAATATATCATGACAGCAAATCAATTAATTAAAGAATTTCAATTTCATGATAAAATTTTGTTATCAAACTACTGGGAAGAGAACATTTTACTGACAGATAGAAGTAATATGTTAAAAGCAATTGACTTGACCATCAAATCTACTTCTCTTCAAAAATTAATATATACCCAGTTGATGATTTGGAACAATGCATATTATACATGCCTTACCCTGCATAAATTTAATCCCAATAATTCACCAACATGTCCATATTGTAAGAATCAACCAGCTGATCTTCTTCATATGTTCTGGAGTTGTAAATGTATTTTCAAACTTTGGAATTCCCTTAAGAGTCAACTTCAGAAGGTGGGTTACCAAAGTACAACATTATCATGGAAATTTATGATTCTGCATATTCCCCCCCCGAAAGAGATCCCTAAATCACAAATTATTATATATATTAATATTTTTCTATTAATGAAGCTTTATATAGCTTCAAATTGGTTAGACCCATCTAAAACTTCATGGGAACAGATTTTTAATATTATACTAGCATAGTATTTTCAACTTGGAAATATTAATAATTATTTATGTGTGTGGAGAGAATTTAGTAATCAACTGTCTATTACTTGCATTTACTCTTATGCTTTTTTATATTTAAATGTATTACATGGAAGCATTCTTATAAATATTGTATATAGAGTGTGGTTATTTGTGATATTAGTTAATGTTTGATTTGTGAATATATGTTATTTTTGTTCTTACTTGTGTTTGAAAATAATATAACAATGAAGATTTATTATGGAAAAAAAAAAGACTACTGTCCACCTGTGTACCTAGGTCTTTTATCACACTTTCTGTGTTTAGTGTACTGCCACCTATGTGGTAGTTCACAGGTACATGTTTTTTTCCCAAAGGGGACAACTATGCATTTTTTGGCATTTAGCTTGAGCCCATGGCTCTGGCACCAGGCATCTGCTCTGGCACCAGGCATCTGTTTCAGTAAGGCCTTTTTGTAGTATAGCCACATTACTTGGGGATTCAGTAATGGCTCCCAGCTTACTGTCATCTGTGAACTTTGTAAGCCAGATTCCCTTAGTGTTGGCCTGTACTTCAGAGAAGTAGATGCTAAACAAGAGCGGTCCCAGGACTGAACCCTGAGGTACTCCACTTCTCATATGTCTGGAGCTGGATTTGGAGTCAGCTACTTTTACAGTGTGTGTTCTGTCAGTAAGCCAGTTTGCAACCCATCGAGTGATGTAGGGATTAATGCCCAGCTTAGTAAGTTTATATATGATTCCAGAGTGGAGGATAGTGTTGAAAGCCTTGGCGAGGTCCAAGTAGGCTGTGAGAACCACCTTACCCTCATCCATGGGTCTGGAGCTGATTCAAAGAAGTCAATCAGGTTCAGTAGATAAGATCGGCCCTTCACGAACACAAACTGGGTGGGGTCCAGTATTTGAAGGTTGCCAATGTCTTTGCTTATAAGTTTCATGATAATAAGTTCCATGGCTTTGCAGATCGGGCTCGTCAGAATGATAGGACGGTAGTTCCTGGGATCTAAAGTGTATCTCCCCTTGTAGAGTGGGACTCTAAACATGAAACACTCTTAAACATGACACATAGGTGAGGTGCCATTTAATCTTTTAGTTCATGCAGTACACAGCCTGGGATGTTGTCTGGTCCCATGGATGCTGTATTCTTGTCTTTGAAGAGTGCAGATTTTACCTGAGTGGCCGTGATTACCGGAATTTGGCATTCTTTTGGTATTGAGATGGGCCCTTTAGGTGGTGAGAGGAGAGTGAAGTTGACACTGAATCTATCTGTCAGGATATTGGCAATATCCTTGGGATCAGTATATCTCATGCAATTCTGCTGTAGCTCAGAGCAGATCTGAGTATTGCCATTTAGATTCTTGACATAGCTATAGAATGCCTTGTGGCTGTCTTTGGAATCTTTGGCAATTTTCTTTTTGTAACTAGCTTTGGAATATTTTATGAGGGATCTCAGCTTCCTACTGAGGCTGGTGAGGGAACTTTTTGAATCATGGGTTCTTCCTCTTTTCTGCAACAGTTTCTTCATTCTGCTGTACAGCTTGTTTATGGCAAGGGACCATCAGACTGGCTTCCTTTTTTTAGAGGACAGCATCTTGGTTCTATTTGGGATGGCTTGGTCCATGCATGAGTGAATGTGCTGATACAGCACGTTAGTGGAGGATTCAACAGTTGAACTTCCAGTTCCCATCTGCATGGGTGTCATGAAGTTTGTTACGTCTGACTTGAGAACCATGAAGTTGGCTTTGGAGAAGTTTTTTATGGAGGTTTCCTTTAAGGGGGTGGGGGTGGGATATGGATGTCAGGGGTGATTAGTTTATGGTCTGATCTGACCAATGAGGGGTTGACCACTGGTGTGGAGCATTGATCTCCCATGTTGGTAATGACCAGGTCTGGAATATTGGTACCCCTGGTAGGACTGTGAATTAGTTGCTCTAGGACATTAGAATTTATGAATTCCAAGAACCGTTGAGCAAAGGTGTTGGTACAGGAGTAGTTTTCCCAGTTAATAGCAGGGTAGTTGAAATCACCCAGTATTAGGGTGTTTGGTTGTATCTTAATATTTTCCAGTATGTTTAGAAAAGTGTAGTGAGAATCTTGGGGCATGGTGCTACAATTTGTATTGCAGTCTTATTTAGTGTTAGTTGCACCTGGAGAATTTCAGATGCACTATGTTGGGCAACCAGCCTGGATGTGTGAATATGCTTGGTGAATATGGACACTTCTCCACTTTTAGTGTTTCAGTCCTGGTTTGGTGGCTGAAAAGTTTGGTATGAGTTGTAGCCTGGTATTGCAGAATTTGTAATAGTATTTGGTCTACTTGCATGATTTTACACCCTGTGCATCAGAGGCCTGTAGAGTTTTTATTTTATGCGGATTGCTGTACTAAAAACATTGTGTATTTTGCTAAGTGTAATCTCTGTAGTGTTCTACATTGGTAAAACCAATAGAACTTTACAGGAAAGGGTAATGGGACATCTTAATGATATTAGGAACAGCAAGCTTACTAATGCACTAGCCAAGCATGTTTTAGATTGTGGAGACCAGCACAATTTTACATTTTTGGTTTTGCAGAAAATGAATGTGAGTTTCGCTCTGTGACATTAACAAAGAAACTGAATATGCTGAATTAAGGTGGATAGTGGACTTTAAGGCATACTTATCACCTGGCCTTAACAGTGGTCTGTCCTTAAAACCTCTCTTGAAAAAAAGAGGGTTGCTTCACTAATTTTTAAAGAATGTTTATTGGTTGTTGGTTTTATTTAAACTTTGTGTGCTAATTTATTTGTGTATTAAGTTCTGATGAAGAGGATTGCCTCGAAAGCGCTTACCTAACTTTGTGTTTTGGAATAAATTTCAAGTATTTTATTCTCCAGCCTACAAGTCCTTTTACGCATACTTATATTTATATTCTTGGGTTCTTGGTTCCACCATCTCTCTACTTCCTACATTTGCACAATTTACTAATACAGCATTTATGTAACGTACTAAGACCTTGTAAGCTGTGTTTCAGTATAAATATCATCTGATATGATGTAATGAAGATAAATGTACATATCTGCTTATACAGTAGAGCTTTAACATATGACGTCGCAGAACATACAAATGAATGCTTTCCTAACTGTGAAGTGACAATGTGCACCAAACACAGATAATATCCTTTATAACATGTTCTGGTACAAGATGGAATTATGTATATATATATATATATATATATATATATATATATATATATATATATATATATATATATATATATATATATTAGCATATCCGTTGTATTATTGTCCAAGAGAGGCAGCGTATATGACTTGTGATGAATTGCTTTGTACCCTGCTTTCATTGTGTACAAGAATGCAACAGTTCCATGTATTCTCACCTCTGTCTTGTTGCTCTGCTTTGATTGGTGTATCTGGCATTCTATGATGTCCCAGTCGATGATGATTTCTGCTAAGGGAACAAAGATAAATTCCACATAGCTACAACAGTTAGAAAATCCTTCTACATGGCACACCTCATCACTAAAGGCTTTTCATCCAGAAAAAAGGAGGTCATTGTCCCTCTGTACTCATACCTCATTAGACCCTTTACAGAATACAATGCCCTGTTTGGCATGTACCTCACAAGACATTTGCAACAACTAGAAAGGCCGTAGAAATACCTCACAAAAAGAATCACAGGCCTAAAGAAGATGCCTTATGCTGACCATCTAAAAAATACTCCAGCTACACTCTGTCACATATCGCCTACTCAGAGGCGATCTCTGCCTAACATACAAGGCCATGTCAAACCCAGAGTTGCTGGACATGCTACACTTAAAGAAATCCCAATCCTTCCAGGCCACATTCTCCAGGGATCTTAACCTTGTCATCACGATGAATAGAACATGCTGGAGGAATAGGCTCCTGACCCAGAGACCCCCCATACTCTAGAATAGGCTGCCCATACATGTCAGGCAGAGTGCCTCAATGGCCATCTTCAAGAGGAACTTTGACTGGATAGGAGATAGGAAATTCACTCTGGGGATCACATCAGTAGCCCTGCTAGACACGGGTCCAGGAAAGTAAATATTTGTGGGAAGCAATAGCCAGGGAATCGTTACGGCTAGGCTTGTATAGGCCCTAGGGCCAGTAGCCTAGTACCTACCTATGATCCTATGAGCCTATAATACAAATGTTTACTGGATGGTGCAAGACGCTCTCTAGTGTGAATCTTGGCTGGGGTGCCTTTTGTGCTGAGTCTGCATGTCCTCCCTGGATTTGTGTGGGTTTCCTCTGGGTGCTCTTGCATCTGGAGCATTTCTCCCCGAGCATCTGCTGAAAACAGGCTTTGTTCCAAGTTGACCCAGAACATGTCATTGAGTACTTAGTTAGTGTAGCATATACAATTTCTATACATAGTCTAAGGCATGTCTGTAGTTCAGGCTGAATTTAGCTTTAGAATCCTTTCTTCAAAAAACATGCTGTCATTCATTCCTGAGCCCCATGTCAGGTGCACACACCAAGAATTTACAGCTTCATAACATTACTGTAATGTTGGTGCATTGCTTTGCAATTTTTGGCATGATGGCCCATGTATAGGTTGTGTCTCTCCCTTGTTTGTCCTTGTCAATGCCATCCTATACATCCCCATCCTGTCTGCATTTCTGCGTATAGTATATGCACATCCTCATGCACCTTTGTAGTGCACCACCATGTGCTTATAAGGTGTCATTAATGTTTTGTGCTTCTTCCCAATGCAATGATCCTAAACCATTTATCAAAACTCATCAGTCCTTCTTATCTTCATAAATTTAAAAATGTGGCTATCCCCATAAAGATGTACCAATGTCCCTCTGACCTTCCCTGTGACATTCCCTTCCTTTCCTTTCATCCATGTATATTATCCTTCCTTAACCTTGCCCATTTTCTCCTTCCTATCTCACCCAATCCTTGGAATGTGTGCATTATATGCATTCCGTGCATACAGCCCATACCCCACAATTATTTAGATTAATGCTTATTGACCAGCTTACTGAAGTGTTGGTTACTTTTTATTTTTTATTTTTTTATTTTATTTTTTTATCCTGATCTACTCTGTGAATTCCACAGTATTCTCACATTCTGCAATGTACATTTGAGTGTACATGTAAATAAACATTAACATATGTGAAAGATGCAATTATATAGCTAAATTGGAGGCTAAGCTCTCTCCACCCAAGACTGGAACAGGCAGTCATGAGGAGAAGGTTAATACTTGCGCCACACATCCAGCCTCACATAGACATACAAACCAGCACATAAATACATGAAATCATACTCAGAGGCTCTAAATAAAAACCTGCAAAAGCATCACAGACTTCCAAAGCAGACACCTAAAAAAACTGCACCTCCCGTCACAAACAAGACAGCACAAAAAACAAAATCAGTGTGCTGCACAATCACAGCCCTTAAGGCGAAATAACATACCGAACAGACTAGTAATAGGCTACTATATAGTCAGGCACACTGATTCCCACTCACTAGGCTGGACAAGCAGAAGGTTACTGTTAGTTGCCTGTTGGGAGCCCGAATCTGCCACATAACACAAGTACTCAAGTCACTCTAGAACAAGTACAAATATGACTCTGTCATTGTTCATGTTGGTGTGAATGACCTGAGAAGTACCTCCCTGGACTACATGAAAAGAGACATGGAAGAGGTCTCTGATCATGTAGCCCAGGTGGGTATGACCCTGACCCTGAGTAGCATCCTGCCCTTACCAAGAATGATACCGCAGTATAAAGAAAAAATGATCAGTTTCAACAATTGGCTAAGCTTCTGGTGTCATTCAAAGTGTCTGTCAGCCTGGGACGACATGCTCGACAAGCCTCGTTGCTTCACAAGAGACGGCTTGCACCTGTCACCACTAAGCTTTTGAATACTGGCCAAGGCTCTTGCTGCCCCCATAGTGCCTTTTTTAGGCAAGGCTCAAAAGTCAAACCCACCTCTGTAAATAACACAAATAAAAAATGAGGGTTATGCTACTCAATGGCAGGAGTTTAAATCTCAAAATGCACGTGCTCGAAGCACTCCTCAGTATGGAGAACATTGACATCTGTGAAGTAACTTAAACCTGGTTCAAGGCTCCACAGACCACCCTAGCACTACCAGGCTACAATTCATACCACACATTTCGGCCACAGAACATGGACCAAAACACAAAAGGAGGGAGTGTATCCATATTCATCAAGAATACCTACACCTCCAGGTTAGTGACGCAGCATGATACCGTCGAGATCATCCATGTGCAACTAACATCAGGCAAATCTGCAATGCAAATTGTGGCCTGCTACAGATCACCGTCCATGACCCAGGACCACTACTCTGTCTTTCTGGAGACAGTGGAAAACATGAAGGTCCTACTGAACACCCTGATATTGGGTGATTTCAATTACCCTACTGTTAACTGGGAAAACTACTCAAGTACAAACTCCCAGGTCCAGCGCTTCCTGGAATTTATCAACTCAAATGCCCTGGATCAGCTGGTAACCTCCCCTACCAGAGAAGAAAACATATTGGACCTGGTCATCACCAACATGGGCGACAGGTGTTCCACACCGGAGGTCAACCCATCACTGGTTAGATCAGATCATAAACTAATCACTCTGGATGTCCACACCACCACCTCCAACCAAGGAAACCACAGTGAACAACTTTTCTATAGCAAACTTCACCTTATTAAAGACAGAGGTGGTAAGTTTCACAGCCCTCCCCCCCCCCCACTAAAGGATAACAGTGTCCAAGATGCAGGAACCTTTACAAATGCCTTCTATGAGCACCTACAAGGATGCATGGATCATGACATCGCTAGCAAAACCAAGACTCTCTCCTCTAAGAGAAGGAAACCAGTCAGGTGGACCCCTGCTATAAACAGGCTATACAACAGAAGGAGGAAACTAGTTCAGAAAAAAAAACAAATCCCAAGAATGAAAGACATCCCTGATCAGTATCAGTACGAAACTAAGGTCCCTCATAAAATCCATCAAGGCTAACTTTGAAAGAAAAATAGCCAAGGATTCGAAAGGTAACCACAAAGCTTTCTTTAGCTATGTCAGGAATCTAAGTGGCAACTCGCAGATATGCTCGGAGCTAGTGCAAAACAGCACAAAATATACTGAACCCACTGATATTGCCAACATCCCGGCAGATAGATTCAGTGCAAAATTCACCCCCTCACCCCCAAAGGGGTCCACAATACTGGAAAAGTGTAGTGTCCCAGAAATCACAGACACACAGGTGAAAACAGCCCTTTCAAAAGCCAAAAGCACAACATCAATGGGGCCAGATGGTGTCCCAGGCTGCGTCTTGCACAAACTACAGAACAACCTAACCCTCCACTTAAACACATTGTTCAACCTCAGCCTCTCCACAGGCTAGGTGCCCATAGAATGGTGCACAGCAATGGTTATTCTGCTCCACAAAGGAGGGGCCACAACTGACCCTGGTAACTATCACCCCATAAGCCTGACTAGCCTGGTCTGCAAGGCTATGGAGCGCATCATCATGGAACTCATTAACAAAGACATTGGGAACCTCCAAACCCTAGACATGACCTAGTTCAGCTTTGTTAAGGGTAGATCATGCCTACTAAACCTGGTTGATTTCTTTGAGACAGTCACCAAGGCCATAGATGAGGGGAAGGTAGTTCACACAAGCCTACCTTGACCTCACCAAGGCTTTTGACACCATTCCCCACTCTGGAATTATAGAAAAACTCACCAGCCTGAACATAAACCCCTATGTCATGAGATGGATTGCCAACTGGCTTACCGACAGAACTCACACGGTAAGAATAGCGGGATCCAGGTCCGACTCTAAACCAGTCACAAGTGGTGCCCCACAAGGCTTGGTCCTGGGACCTCTACTTTTCAGCATATACTTCTCAGAAGTACAGGCAAACACAAGAGGACTATGGCTAACCAAGTTTGCCGATGACTGCAAACTGGGATAATTGACTCTCCGGCTGACACAGACATTCTCCAAAAGGGCCTTACTGAGACGGACATCTGGTGTTAAAGTCATGGTCTCAAGCTAAATGCCAAAAAATGCATAGTCATCCTGTTTGGGAAAAACAAAACACCCATGAATTACCACATAAGTGGCAGCCCCTTAATACAGAAGAGGTAATAAGAGATCTGGGGACCCAGGTAGATAGTAATCTCTCCTTTGACAATCATATTGCCAAAGTAGTTAGAAAATCCTTCTATGTGGCCCATCTAATTACTAAGGGGTTCACATCTAGAAATAAAGAGGTTATAGTGCCCCTCTACTCGTCACTCATTAGACCCATCATAGAGTACAATGCCCCTTTTGGGATGTACCTCACAAGACACTTCCAGCAGCTGGAAAGACCACAAAAGTACCTCACCAAGAGGATTACTGGACTCAAACATATGTCCTATGCAGCCCTAATGGAAAAACTCCAGCTGTACTCAGTGGCATATCACTTACTCAGAGGTGATCTCTGCCTGATTTACAAAGCCATTTCCAACTCAGAATTGATGGACATGCTCAACCTAAAGAAATCCAAGTCACTGCGAGCCACTCGCACTAGTGAGCTATACCTCACCACAACAATAAATAAAACATGCTGGAGGGATAGATTCCTGTCACAGAGACTCCCCATGCTTTGGAACAAAATTCCTAACAACATTAGGTAGAGCCCCTCACTAACACTCTTCAAGAGAAACCTTGACAAGTGGATGGGTAACAGAAAATACACCTCTGGGATCACTTCATTGGCTCTTCTTGACAGAGGCTCAGTTAATTAATCAATGGGGCAGCAAAAGCTGACACATTCTGGCTAGGCTTATAAATGCCCTCAGACAGATAGCCTAGTACCTGCCTATGAACCTATGAACCTAAGTGCATACCAATATACATATATTTACTTAGTGGCTTGGTGCATATAAATTTGTAAAACACCACCTATATGGAGCATTTATTTGGTGAATGTATCACAGTCCTGTAAAATGGCATATGCTTCTTCAGGATCTGTCACATATGTTTATATTGTTTTACATGCTTGACATTCCATATCAAACTTTATACATCTTTGTTAGTTTGTAACTACTGCTGTTGTGACTTTGATGCTTCTTCCTTGCACTACATACTCCTGTCTCCTTATATTTTCTCTCATTTTTGTGAAGTGTGGTTGTCTCCATGCTGATTCTGTAACTGATTTAATGTATATATTACACTGCTTGGTGTGTGCCCTCTGCATTGCTTGGCACATTGGGCAGCTCAGTCTGATTTTTTGGAATTTCTTCCTTAATAGCATACTACCTCCATGGTTTGCAGCCTTTGATGCTTTGTATAAAATGGATTTCCATGCAATTTTGAGTAACCTTCTATTAAACAAGACATTTGATCCACATCCAGAGGAAGAAGAAAGATTAAGTATTTATGGACTTGCTTTTGTTTTTATTGACCAGGAAAGTTTGACTGGGCAGTGCCCATTTTCAGCAAAGGTCAGGGAAGAAAAGCTCCACAAAATTACATGAAAACATAACTAGTAAAATTTTAAACTATAATTTAGAAATAGGTTTAATAACAACACTTTATACAAGTGTGTTCAGTGACAGCTATATAATTCTACAACATGTAATAGCAATATATTCACAAGACTGACAACTGTTATGTTGAGAATTTTTAAGGGTGATAATTGATATTAAGGCTATGAGGTAGACTATGTGAGGGGGAAAGAGACAGAGGAGGAACAAATATAGCAGTGAAAAGATAGTGTTAGTGAGCAGAAGAAGAGCTATACCCAGGTGCTGGATATTTAACAGGTAGAGGGATGGATACAATGGTTATAAAGATGGAGGCAGAAAGAGAATTCAGGAGAAAAATGTTGAGTTCATGTCTTAAATAATAATGAGAAAAGACTAGCCAGGTGAGCAGGAAGAGCAAGGCCAGGATTAATTTATATATTGTTTGAATGTTTTGAAGTTGTTTACCTTTTTTATCTATTCAAAGGAGTATGAATGTTGTTCTGAAGTTTTGACACATAGTGGGAGTAGAGGTGATTTCCATTAGCTTTATATGATTTACTGATAACTAGTAGATGTTTATTGCTAGAACAAAGATCTCTAATATGTGAGTAGTGCCATAGAGAGTTTTCTAATACTCAGCATTTCTGAATAGGTTGGTTTGGGAATTCAAAGAAGTTTAGTTGTTTTATTGCTAGGGAGTGATGTATTTTGTAAGAAATGTTGCTTGTGAATTTATTTACTTTACAGTAGCATAGGACCAGTTAGATTTATAAGTAGTGCCATTGGCGGCTGGTGACTTCAAATCAAAGGGGGGCTGCAGGAGACAGCTGAATGGGTGGGGTCAATGGGAATGGGTGTGGCCAACTAGAAAGGGGAGGGGCTATGTTCAAAACCACAAAAACTATAACTTTAAATATGCTGCCCTGAGTGCCAAATCATCATTATGAGAGTCCAAGCAAGACAAAATGAAGTGTAGAAGAAAACAAATATTTCAATGCATTGGCTGCATGACACCTTACTTATTATCTAGATGGAAACAAAAAGGTTGTGAGGCATGAAAAAAATAATTTACTTTTTAAATATATTACTGGAATGCCAGTCAAAATCATGTATAAGAAAAACAAGCAGCACTCAACTCAAACCACTTCTCCTTGCACTGCAGTTCTAGTTATAATTTATATTCAGCTTTATTAAAGTACCAAGTAACATGCTGAAAGTAGCAATCTCTGTGATAACCCCACTTGTAAAAATGTTTCTTATCCAAAAAAGACCTGCTGCCTGACAACAACTATCTACTTGTTTCATGGGGAAAACATGATCAAAGTAAAAAAAATGAAACGCAAACAAGAAACAAGCTCAACATACATTACTTAAAGGATTACTGCACAGGTTATGGACCACACACGATAGATTGGCATTCTGTTTAGTTTGCAGGTAAAGCCTGCAAAGATGACTGCAAATCTCCAATAAATGTAATGAGCTTCTTAAAATAATGTAATCGTGTCCTTTATTTCATTTCATTTTAATACCCAAGGGTTATACGCTGTCTAGTTATGTAAGTATTCTCTGCATAGCAACAACAGAAAGGCTTTCAGTATTGGCAATTCTTTAACAGTATGGTTATTAAAACTTACTTGCATCTTACAATCTCAGACAAGCTTACCTGATAGTCATTAAAACATTGCTACTTAAACAAAGAGCAACAGGCACTTTCTGAATACTAATAAGCATAAATCAACAGTACAAAAATATGACAGAAACCAGAACATTCTGCAAAATCAAGCACAGATGAAAAGCCACTGTAGTACTTTTGTCTACCTTGTATGGGGGGATACTTTACACATTTACACTGCATAACTGCTCCTTGCCTTGCTTGGACACATTCAGAGTCAATACATGGGGGAGTGGGGTGCAACAAGTATGCCATAATTTGAAATGTCTCTGGCTGACTGTGATGGCCCTGACACTTTTGTCATATCTCTCAACCTCTCAGCAAGAAATCTGGACAAAGCCATACATACAAGTGGGACAAAGGCCCAAACATAAGGACAATTGTAAATATTGCTCTTATAAACTTAGAAAGATAATAGAATAGTAGGTCTTGCATTAGTATGAATTTTCTGAAGGGTATGAAATCTGAAACTGAAATGTCTGTCAATATTTTCTAACTTCAGTCTTTAATGATTTGCCACTAATTTGCCAAAAAAAGCACAATTTTATGAAAAATGGACCAAAAATGTGATGCAAAAATATAAAATAGCCACACAATACAGCTGGGAACCTGTCAAAGAAGAGACACTTTTTAATATTAGTACTGCTAACTTGAGCAGCTGACAAAATAAAAGAATCTACATGCATTTCTGAAATAAAAGTAATCTATAACTCTGATTATTAAAGTTATTTATTAATTGTAAACCCTCCATGTTTTCTTCCAAAATTGCCATTTTGTGGAGGGATTATTAGGGGAAGAGCAACATTTTGAGCCAAAATCGGGGACAGTTGAAAGGTATGGATATGCCTAATTCTATAAAGCAATTTATTTGCACATACCTCTCAACCTGTTAATGCAGGAAATCTGGACAAGGCCAAATATATTGGGGGAACATATAAGCAGTACTAAAAATTGCTCTTATATAAACTGAGACAGCTGATAGAATAACAGGTCTTGCTTTAGCATGCATTTTTCTGATGGTTATGAAGTCTGAATCTTAGTGTCTGTCATTATTTAGTGACTTCATTCCTAAATGATTTGCCAGAAAACCACAAAATTTATGAGGAACAAACCAAAAATAAGAAGCAAAAATGGCTTTATTCTGCAAAAATCTGGACAGTGGAAAGGTATAGTACAGCTGGGGTTATATTTGAGTTTGCTGGCCTTCCCCCTCATAAAATCATGGTCAAATGTAGCCCCACCCTGCTGCAGCCATTCCAATGAATCATTACATGGCTATTTCACCCCATTTACCATAAACACTAATGTGCATACTGCTTTACTTCTGCAGTGATTTGGACTTATTTGAAAGTTTTATTTTGCATTTTACAGCACAAACACTAATAGATATCTGTTAAACAAAGCACTACAGTCTCACAATGAAAACAGACTTAGCATTAAAACTTCTCTGCCCTTGAAACTCACATTCATTGAAATAGCATTGAAACACACATAATAAAATACATTTTACCAGTGGCAGATAAAGATTAACTTTGGTTTTGGGTTGTTTTCAAATCACAGGCCCTTTGTACACGAAACATGCACATGCTCTTTCATACACCTTCCTGATGTATTAAATTATATTCCTTGCACAATACAGTACAGTATTAGAGGGCATTTTAAATTTATCGTTTTGAAAATTTTCCAGTAAATAATGAAACAAAATGCATGCACCAATAATGACAAACTGCCCAATTCAAAACATTTTCATGATAAAATTCTACTCAAACTTCTACCGTCCACTGGTATCAGTACATATGCACAATCTCTGAAGAACAAAAGTCATCTAAATAATTCCACATTAAAGAGATCTGTAACTAATGAGGAGGTTGCTGCTAGCAAACAACTTTATATTTCATTGTTTCATCTACAAATAAAAGTGCTTGTTGCCCTTGAAGAATACATTGCCTATCTTACACTACAAAAATGATAAGCTAGTAATATCGCAATAGGGAATGGATGACAAACTGATAACAGGTTCATAGTTACTAGGTATCTTCACCAAAAAGGAGTGCAGCATCCACCCCCTTTGCAATATCAGCAATGCACCCATTTACTGTGGCAGTAGAACATACAGCCTTCTGCATCAAAAGCTTGTACACTACCTGTTGTGCTATTAACAATGCTAGCAGACTCAGCATAAGAAGCACTAAACTTTTGCTCTCCTGAAGCTCTCAGCTCCTTGTAAAATCTACTCAGTCAGCTGTATCTCTGAACTTTGCAGCACAAGAAATCTGGGAAAAGACAAAATGTATTGGGAGGGAGACAAAAGCCCAAAAAACAGGGACACATTTTAAACATTGCTTGTATAATGTTGGAAAGTTGTTAGAATAAAATGCTGTGTTACCACCATATATTTCACTGCCAAGACTTGAACCCAGGACCCTGTGCAAAACAGTCAGATCAGCATACCACTATGCCAAATCAGCTGTTTTGTGAAAGAGAGGAAGACTGAAACTTAAATGCCTACCATTTAGTGAATTCAGTTCTCACCATCGCTGTCAACCTCTTTGCAGAAAACACCCAGACAAAGCCACTAATGGGGGAATACAGCCCCCAAGCATAGTCAGTGAATTCAGTTTGCACCATAGCTCTCAAACTCTTAGCAATAAACACCCGGACAAAGCCAGTAATTGGAGGAATGCAGCCCCCAAACATATTCAGTGAATTCAATTCTCGCCATAGCTCTCAACCTCTTAGCAAAAAACACCCAGACAAAGCCAGCAATGGGGAATACAGCCCCCAAACATATTCAGTGAATTCAGTTCTTACCATAGCTCTCAACCTTAGCACAAAAAAACTGGATGAAGCCAATAATGAGAGAATATAGTCCCAGAAATAGGGAGAAATCAAATATCCATCTTATAAACTTAGAAAATTGCTAAAATAAAAGCTTTTGTATTACCATGCACTTTCTGAAGAATATGAAGTCTGAAATTCAAATGCTTGTCATTTTTATTTAACATTTGTTAACCAGGAAAGTCTAACTGGGAACAAAAGCCAATTTTTAGCAGAAGCCCAGGGAGAAACACTCCAGACAGACACATGTCTTTGTATGATAGGAGGACACCAGAGAAAACCCACACAAACAAAAGGAGGACATGCAGACTCCACACAGAAGGCACCCCAGCCAAGAATCAAACCAAATAATCTGTAACTGTCAGGCAACAATGCTACCACTGCACCAATGCACTACTGCTGTTGTAAGGACACAAAAATATAGAAACCACAGATTTTATGAGAAACAGAACAAGTATGAGGGAAAAATATGCAATTTTGTTTACAAAATGGTGGTGGGTAGGGAATTCAGGTTCTTGTCACCTGGGCCCAAGGTACAGGGTGCAAGCCTATTCTCTAACCACCACCATATAGCACTTGGGGCATCACATACACACACACACACACACACACACACACACACACACACACACACACACACACACACACACACACACACACACACCTTTCATTTCAGTTCCCTACCTGTGCGGAGAGAGAAGGCTCCAGTAACAGTCGTTTCATTTCCCTACCTGTGCTGCTGTTGCAGAGAGAGAAGGCTCCAGCAACAGTCTCCATGAGTCCATCTACAGTCCTGCACAGGGTCCGATAACAATTTCCCTGCGAGAGTAGGCTCCAAAGTCAGGTTTCCCTCCACGAGAGCAGGCTCCAGCCTGCAGACTTTGCAGTCTGGATGTCTTCTGTTCTGTGCGGTCATCACCGCATAGACTTCTGGGTTGCAGGGCAGAGACGGCCTTTCCTCCTATCCGGACTGCTGACAAAGCAGTCTGAAGTTCCCAATCTGTGAAACTCACATTTGCGGGTTCCGGGAGAGTTCCCAGTCTAAATCATGCATGTGTGAGTAATTCCAGGACTCGAGAAAAAGTTTGTTTTCTTTCCATTTTTTTTTATTTTGTTTTGTTTTCTTTCCACAGTTGGGGGGCTGCAGTCCTATCACACGAGCCACCCCTGAGTAGTGCAGATATTCATTAGAATAGGAGAAGCATATAGTACTGTCAGAAACACTGCTAATGCTATTAAGGTGGTCCTTGAAGCATTTGTCAAATATTTCATGGTCTTGTACTGGGAGTCAACTTTTTGATGTGTTTTATTAACAGATTGTAGTAAATGGCAGATAACCTTAAAATGGCCATAAATTATGACTTCTAGTAGTCTGGTTTTGGCTTATTGTTTTACTTACTAGTTTGCATAAGATAATGTGAAATGCATGATTTTTTGTGAAGGTACTGTTTTGGGGTGAAGAGTATAAGTTTGGTTGAGGAACAATTAAAAGTTTTAAAGCCAGGTTTCAATAGTAGTGAACGACTCTTGGGGTATCTGAAGTCTAGTTAAGGAATGTGCAGAGCACATACAAGTTTGAGCATCATCATATTGTACTCAGATGATAAAAAATAGAAATATCAGGTTTATGAAGGTTGACAAGAATGGCAGTCTGGTAATAATAGATGTTTCCAATATGAATCCAACATTTTGAACTGAATTTGATAGAGGATATTTGGTTTTATTGTAGAATAACCAAGAAAGATATTTATGATATCAGCAAATAGATTTTATTCTTTTAGAGCTGTTGCATGATAATTTGATAAATATGGAAACTCAAAAGTTTCTATAGGTGGATCATCTTAGGACAAACTTTTTTTGGTATTTGAAAACTTCATGATAGTAAGACACAAAACTTACACCCATTCATTCTTCGTAGGCCTCAAAAATCAACTACTTTTCTCAAGATTTCTATAACATTTTGAATGACATCCTACCTTAAGGATTTTTTATAAAGTTAAGACAAGTGAAATTAAATGAGAATGAAGGAGAAATCTATGTTATCACTCCTGACAAAGTGTAATTTTATACTATGAGACCAGAGGATACAGATCTTGGAATGCTGACGATTATTTTAATTAGTAATGCCAGCTATTGCAATGATGAAATTAAACTTTTTCACTCCCCTTGAGATAGTGCTTTACAATAACTTTTATCTTTTTAAAGATTCATCATTTATGAAGTCCAGCAGATATAGCCACTATTGCACTTGTGACATTTGCTAGTCTTTTATTTATCCTTTGTTCACCAAGTTAACCTCACTAGGCTTGTAAGCTATTTTCAGAGAAGACCAGAGGTGGTATCTATACTGAGATTAACATCTCATCCAATGAGAAACACACTCAGGAGTGTAACACCTTTGTTATGCTATGCTGCATTTACACAATCCAGCTACTTTTTGTAGGAATAGAACCCATAGCTTCCTGCAGCACAAGTGTGCTACCTGTTGCACCACTGACACTAGTTTTAGTTTTAAATGAACAAAATTTTTTTTCTGCATGAGCAGGCATATTTTAATGCACTGTTTTTATATGCATGCTGTACTGACAATTTATTTTTGTGGTTCAGGCCACCAAATATATGGTGAACAGACTGTTGGAAAGTGCATTTCTTGGAAGATGAGTTAAATTATGACTCAATATTTACATCTTTTTTTTTTTTTTTTAGGAAATGAACATTTTGAAATTATAAAGCTCATGTCAATAGTCTGTGTACTATTCATGCAAAAAGGATCAAGATATAGAATCATATGTGTGCACTAGGCTAATGGCCCTGGATCCTTTAAAAGCCTAGCCCATAAGATTACCTGGACATCATGCCACCAACATTAGTTCCCAGTGCCTCTGTTGAGTAAAGCCACTGGAGTGATCCCTGGGGTGAATTTTCTATTTCCCATTCACTCATCAAGATTTATCTTTAAGCGGGCCAGTGAGGTGCTCTGCTTGACATGTATGGGAAGTTGATTCCATAGCATGGGCAGTCTCTTCATTATGAATCTGTCCATCCAGCATGTTCTGTTGACTGTGGTAATGAGGTTGAGGTCTCTGGAGCGTGTGGTGTGGAGGCATGGGGATTTCTTTAGATATAGCATTTCTAACAGAGCAGGGTCAGACATGGCTTTGTAAGTCAAGCAGAGATCACCTCTAAGAAGGCGATATGAGACAGTGAATAGTTGGAGTTTTTTAAGTCTTTCCATAAAGGACAAATGCTTAAAGCCTAGGATCCTCTTTGTGAGGTACTTTTGCGGCCTTTCCTGTTTTTGCAAGTGTTTAATGAGGCACATGCCAAATGGAGCATTGTACTCAATGATTGGCCTAATGAGGGAAGAGTGGAGGGAGACAATGACCGCTTTCTTCCTGGATGCAAAACCCTTAGTAATGAGATTTACCACATAGAAGGACTTTCTGACCACAGTGACAATGTGGTGGTCAAAAGAGAGTTTGATGTCAACCTGTGTTCCCAGATCTGTTATAAAACCTTCTGTGTTCAGTGGACTACCATCGATGTGGTAATTCATGGAAAATGTTTTTTTCCCAAAGGAGATGACAACACATTTTTTGGCATTGAACTTAAGGCCTTGGTTCTGACACCAGTCATTGGTCTCAGTGAGGCCTTTGTGTAGGATTTCAGCATCACTTGGGGAGTTGATAATAGCTCCCAGCTTGCAATTGTCTGTGAACTTTGTCAGCCAGAGTCCCTTAATGTTGGCCTGGACTTCAGAGAAGTAGATACCAAACAGGAGATATTGGCAACCTTCAAACACTGGACCTCATCCAGTTTTGGTTTGTAAAGGGCAAATCTTGTCTCCTGAACCTGATTGACTTCTTCAAATTAGTCTCCAGAGCTGTGGACAAGGGTAAGATGGTTCACACAGCCTATCTGGACCTCGCCAAGGCCTTTGACATCATCTCCCACTCTGGAATCATAAATAAACTTACTAAGCTGGGCATTAATCCCTACGTCACTCTATGGGTTCCCAACTGGCTTACTGACAGAACTCACACTGTAAAAGTAGCTGACTGGAAATCCAGCTCCAGACAAGTGACAAGTGGAGTACCTCAGGGTTCAGTTCTGGGACCGCTCTTGTCTGGTATCTACTTTTCTGAAGTACAGGTCAACACTAAGGGACTCTGGCTAACAAAGTTCGCAGATGACTGCAAACAGGGAGCCATTATTGAATTCCCCCAAATTATGTGGATATTCTACAAAAGGGCCTTACAGAAACAGATGCTTGGTGCCAGAGCCATGGGCTCAAGCTCAATGCCAAGAAATGTATAGTTATACCTTTGGGAAAAAACATGTACCCATGAATTACCACATAGGTGACAGTACACTAAACATGGAAAGTGTGATAAGAGACTTAGGGACACAGGTGGACAGTGGTCTCACCTTCGATAACCACATCATCACAACAGTCAGGAAATCCTTCTATGTGGCACAGCTCATCACTAAGGGCATTCCATCCAGAAAATAGGAAGTACAGGTCAACACTAAGGGACTCTGGCTAACAAAGTTCGCAGATGACTGCAAACAGGGAGCCATTATTGAATTCCCCCAAATTATGTGGATATTCTACAAAAGGGCCTTACAGAAACAGATGCTTGGTGCCAGAGCCATGGGCTCAAGCTCAATGCCAAGAAATGTATAGTTATCCCTTTGGGAAAAAACATGTACCCATGAATTACCACATAGGTGACAGTACACTAAACATGGAAAGTGTGATAAGAGACTTAGGGACACAGGTGGACAGTGGTCTCACCTTCGATAACCACATCATCACAACAGTCAGGAAATCCTTCTATGTGGCACAGCTCATCACTAAGGGCATTCCATCCAGAAAATAGGAGGTCATTGTCCCACTGCACTCATCCCTCATTAGACCCATTATAGAATACAATGCCCTGTTTGGTATGTACCTCTCAAGACATCTGCAACAATTGGTTAGGCCACAGAAATACCTCACTAAAAGAATCACAGGCCTAAAGCAGATGCCCTATGCCAACCATCTAAAAAAACTCCAGCTATACTCTATCGCATATTGTCTACTCAGAGGCAATCTCTGCTTAACATACAAGGCCATGTCAAACCCAGAGCTGTTGGACATGCTACACTTAATGAAATCCCAATCCCTCAGAGCCACATGCTCCAGGGATATAAATCTTGTCATCACCATGAAAAAAACATGCTGGAGGGATAGGTTCCTGATACAGAGATTCCCCAGACTCTTTAATAGACTGCCCATACATGTCAAGCAGAGCACCTCTTTGGCCCTCTTCAAAAGGAACCTTGATAATTGGATGGGAGATAGGAAATTCACCCCAGGGATCATGTCAGTCACCCTGCTAGACAGGGATCCAGGGAAGTAAATATTGTGGGAAGAAATAGCCAGGGAATTGTTATGGCTAGGCATGTAGGGCCGATAGCCTAGTACCAACCTATGAAACTATGAACCTATGAACCTAGGACCGAACCCTGTGGGACTGCACTCATGACTGGTCAGCAGTCTGACTTGTAATCAGCTACTTTCACACTGTGGGTTCTACTCGTGTGCCAGTTTGCAACCCACCAAGTGATTTCTAGGCTTCCTGAGTGGGGAATGGTATCAAAGGCCTTGGCTAGTTCAAGTAGACTGTATGAACCACCTTGCCTTCATTGACAGCTCTGGTGACTGACTCAAAGAAGATGGCCAAGTTGAACAGGAATGATCTACCCTTCACAATCCAAACTGTGTGATCCAGAGTTTGGAGATTCCCCTATATCCTTTTTTATTAGGTCCATGATGATGCATTCCATAACTTTACATATCAGACTCATCAGACTAGTGGGGCGATAGTTCCCAGGGTCTGTATTTGCTCCTCCTTTGTGGAGAGGAATGACTATAGCAGTGTGCCATTCAAAAGGGACAAAGCCTGAGGTGAGGCTGTGACTCAACAGGGCACACAGGTGAGGTGCCAGTTCACACTGTAGTTCATGTAGAACACAGTCAGAGATATTGTCAGGTCCCATAGAAGCTGTATTCGTAGCCTTGGACAGTGTTGTTTTAACCTGTGAAACAGTAACACTGGGTGCCCGACAATCAACTGGTATTGTGACTAGTCCTTTTGGGGGGTAAAGTGGGCACTGAATATGTTGGCCAGTATGTTGTCAATACCTGTTGGCTCATACCATTGTACAGTAGCATAGAGAAAATCTGGGTATTGCCATGGAGATTCTTTACTTAATTATAGAAGGCATTGTGGTTGTCTTTACTATCTGCTACAATTCTGTTTTTATAGCTAGCCTTAGAGGATTTGATGAGGGATCTCAACTTTTTGTTGTGGCTGATAAGGGAGATTTTCCAGTCTTGGGACTTCACCTTATTCCACATCAGTTTCCTCCTTCTATTGCAGAGTTTGTTTATGGCAGGGGACCACCAGATTGGCTTCCTTCTTTTGGAGGAGAGCGCCTTGGTTCTATTGACTATGGTGAGATCCATGCATTTGTGTACGTATTCATACAGTGCATTGGTGTATCATTCAGCAGTCATGCAACTATTCTCCAGTTGCATGGGTGCTGTGAAGTTAGCCAGCTCTGTTTTTAGGATACCAAAGTTAGCTATGGAGAAGTTTTTCATAGTGGTTACCTTTCGGGGGTGGGAGGGATGTGGATTTCCAAGGTGATTAGTTTGTGGTTGGATCTAACCAGGGAGGAGTTGACTATTGGTATAGAGCAATGATTGCCCATGTTAGTAATGACCAGGTCAAGGATTTTGCTACTTCTAGTGGGGGTAAGAATGAGCTGATCCAAGGCATTGGAATTAATGAATTCCAGGAAACGTTTGGCAAGTGTATTGGTACATGAGTAGTTTTCCCAGTTAATGGAGGGGTAGTTGAAGTCGCCCAGTATGAGAGTGTTAGGTTGGACCCTAATATTCTCCAGGGTGCTAGGAACTTAGATTGCAAGTCTTGGGACATGGTTGGGGACCTATAGCAGACTACGACTTGAATCGCTGTCTTACCCAATGTTAGCTCCACCTGAAGTATCTCAGATGCGTTATGTTAGGCTACCAGTCTGAAGGTGTGCACATCCTTTATGAATGTGGAAACACCACTACCTTTGGAGCTTCAGTCCAAATTCTGGGGCCAAAAGGTGTGGAATGAGTTATAGCCTGGTAGTGCAGGGGTGCTTTCTGCTGCGTTGAACCAGGTCTCTGTTATGGCATAAGTGTCAATGTTCTCCATTTTACGGAGTGCTTTGAGTGAGAGCATTTTGAGATTTAGCCTTCTAGCTTGGAGCAGCATGACCATCAGATTGCATTTGTTTGTAGTTGTTACGGTCATAATTTGGTCTTGGAACACCACCTAAAAAAGGCACTATAGGGGTGGAGAGAGCCTTGGGCAGTATCTTGAAGCCCAGGGATGACAGATGCAGGCCATCTCTGGTAAAGCATTGAGGTCTGTCAATCATGTTATTCCAGGCAGACAGATACTGGATCCCCTTAGAATGACACCAGAAACTTAGCCAATTGTTGAAATCAATCATTTTCTGCTTGTACTGTGATATCATTCTGGGTGACAGTAGGATGCTGCTCAGGGCTAGGGTCATAACTGCCTGGGCTACATAATCCAAAAGCTTCTCTATGTCTCTTTTCATGTAGTCCAGGAAGGTATGTCTCAGGTCATTCACACCCACATGTACAATGACAGAGTCCTATTTGTACCTGTTGCTGAGGGACCCGAGTGTGTGCACTATGTGGTGGATCCTGGCACTTGACAGGCAGCTGACTGTCACTTTCTCCTTTTTCAACCTACTGAGTGGAACATCAGAGTGCCTTACAATCAAGTCTCCTATGACTAGTGTGTTGGGCATGCTGTTTTGCCTTAGGTGGTTTGGTTGAGTGGCACACTGTTTAGGAGAGTTATGTGTCTCATGAGTAGTGTTGTGTTGTGGTGGTCGAGTGCATTTCTGACTTGGAGGTCTCTGCTGTTTGGATAAAATTTTATTGAGAGCCTATGCGAAAGTGGGTCTGTGGTTTGTTTTTTTATGTGAAGGCAGTGCTGGTGTGTATTCTGGAGGGCTATGTGTTCCATGTGGTGTTGTGCAAGTGTTGACCTTCTCCTCTTGACCAGCTATTCGTGTCTTGGCTGGAGAGTGCGTGGCTTCCAGTTTGGGTATATAAGTGCATCTCTCGCAAGTCTGAGTGTTGGGCAGTAAGAGGAGAGGGTTGTCAGTGTACATGAGGCAGTTGCCACATTGCCTCAGGATGCCCACATTCATCAGGTTAATAGGAGAAAGCACAGGGAGATCTTTAGACATCCCTGGAGGGGTGGGCATTAATAATAAGTACTAGAGTTATTTCCCTGTAGACCATTTAGTGCTGCTAGCACTTCTGTGTGCTGCAATAATTGCTACAAGAAGTCTGATATTAGGTTACATATAAGAGACAATGAGTTTTGTATTGGTTTGAGTAACCTACAGCTGTTATTTTTAGGATAAAGATTGTGATACAAATTGGATAGAAAAAGTATATGAAGGAAAAAAATAGATAAGTACTGTAAAAAGCTTTTATTTAAGACTCAGAAAACATCTCTCTGGTTAGCCTTCTTATTACTAAAGGGGATGTGTTTAAATGAACATTCCAGTCATTTACACTATTGATAGGTGATGCAACAAAGATGTTCATTGAGAAGATTGGAACACATTTTATGACTACCCTGATATAATTAAAAAAACAGGGACTGTTCAGTGTTTATTTATAAGATGGGAAAATCACTTTAAAACTCTTTTTTGAGTTTAGCAATAATATTAAGAAGTTCCTGCAGCCAAACAATACACATATAATGGACACTTTTAGCTTCAGTTTCTGTAGATAGTACTGCTTTGTAAACTTTGGGTCCACTCTGATTTTGAGCTCCCAGGATTTTCTCTGTTGTTTATGGCAGTGTGTGTGTTTTACTTAAGCAAGACTGGAAAAGAGATGAGTATAGTATTCCAAAAATAAAAACATTGTTCTGTACAGACACTGTATTTAGTGTGACAGTTTTATGAAATCTGTAGGTGTTTTTTTGTTTTGTTTTATGCTTTTTTATATGAGTACAGCAGATTTACGGATTCAAATAATTACTTAAAAACCTTGGAACTGCACATTCAATCTGAATGCATCTAGATCACCAGGGTTCAATGATCATTTAAACAGTAAAGGTCTTCTTAAGTCCCATTGTAATTCCAAAGGTTATTCGATTACATTCAACTAAGCTTCTTAAAGTGTTGTTGAGCTTTCCATGTAGTACTCATTATGTGTACACTTTATATTAGTTTATGTACTTGATCATGATTTAAAGAGTATTTAAACGTTGTTATTTGTGGTAAGCTTCATTTCTAAAGAAGTGTTTTTGAAACAAAAGTGGTAAACTAAAGCAAACAAAACTATTCCTGTTCGGTGATCCTAATGCCTCTGTTATTTATTGATTGATTAGTTTATTGATTGACTGTTCTTGTTTTCTTAAACTCAGTCGCTGGCAATATTCTGTTTTCATTATGGTGCAAGTGAAGTGGTGACAATTAGTTCACATATATGAGTCCTAGTCACATATATGAACCATGATGCAAACAGTATAAATATCAGTGCATAGTTGAGTCATACCAAGCATTAGTCATTTTCACATTTACCAGATGGAGTATGTTTAAAGTCACAGTTTTCTTTTTCTGCCTAGGTAGCTAGGGAACAATAACAATTTAGATTAAAAGACAGCTTATATCCAGGAAAGGCTAAGTGCACTGAATATGCCCATAAAAGTACTGTTTGCTTTACTTTGAAAATAGAAAGCCAGGGGGCATGGTCAGGATGCTGGCAGGATAGCAACAGTTTTTCTGAGCTCTGCTATTTTATTTATTTTCTGACAGGAAATTATATTTCTAAGTTAACTTATTCAGTTTTTTTTTCTAAAAAATCTTGAGTTGTTTTGAAGGATAACTTCTTCAAATTAGCATTCCCCTGTCAAACTTTTGCTTAGAAAAAAGTCTTCACCTGGATTACCGAATGAGTCACATTAAGCCAAGCTCACAGGTGTCACCAATGAAAAAGGATTTTCAGACTCTTTTAACCAACATTCAAGAACTTTCATTGAAAATGGATAAAATAGATAATAAACTAGTCAATTTGAAAGAAAAATGTTCAAAACAAATGGAACAAATACAAGAGTCTGTTAATCAACAGAATATTCAAGTATTAGCAATGGAAGCAGCTTTAAATGACATGGAAGGGAGATTAACAGAAGATGAAGACAACACTGAACTCTTATTAAGACAAAACATTTTACTTTTGAACAAGATAGATGACTTAAAGAATAGACCTCAGAGAAATAAAATCCATATCCTTGATTTTACTTGAGAAGATTGAAGGCAAAAATGCGACAAACTTTTTAACATCCTGGCTCCCTAAAATTCCTTTTTTAAAACATATTTTTATTAAGATATAAACAGTTGAAAATTGATAACAATAAATTTGTGTAGGAAATATCAATCAAAAAGTGTTAAAGAAAAAAGGAAAATGCAATTAATTAAAAAAAAACAGAAAAAACAACTATTTACATGAGTGTCTACTAAATAATTAGAATTGTAACACGTTTCATTATTTAACAAATTATTGCATATAGAAAACTCAAATTATTTATTTAATAATTATTTAAGGCTGTTCTACATATTATATGTAAAAGTGACTCTGCTGGTCCTTGTTCTGAAAGTAATAGGTTCCAAATGACAAGACTTCAGATGTGATGTTGAATTATTTAAAAGAGGAAATAGATTCATTTTCCAATGTTTTGCTATAACATTCCTTGAGATTGCTAGGATGTTCCACAACAGTGGATATTTTAATCTTGGAACATATTCAGATACTGGAGAATTAAATAAAATGATGGATTTGAAGTAAATTTTACGTAAATAGAGGCTGTAAGAAAAAAATATATTATACCAGAAAAAGTTAACTACAACACAGTCAAAAACATACATTGCCAATCTGCTTTGATCTCTGATTTATATCTCCAACAAGTCATCTTTTCTAAACATCAATTCAATTCTGTGTGGAGTAAAAAAGTTCTATGAATAAATTTCCAGGAAAACAACCTCCATTTGAGTGAAAAAGTAGTTTGTTTTGATGACAATACTATACATTTTTTATCCTCTTCATTTGGAGAATTATTATTAATGAATCCAAAATAATTCCAATAATGATCTCTATTATATTCTCTTTCTTTTTAACCACTTTATATAATTTCGAGAAAATACCTTTCTCGATTATATTATGCTGTGTCCAAAAATAAGAAATCAATTAATATAGGAACAGTATTTCTTATAATTTGTTGAATTAAACTAACTTGGTATTCAACAAACTGTCTATAATTTTGTGCAGGCAACCACATATCCTTATTTCAATGACATTTATTTATTATTTAATCAACAGTGTGTAATATTTCTTTGTCCATTAACTGTAACCAGTATGTCAAATTACTTTCTTTAAAGGTGATATTTTTCTGTAAGTTAAATGTGGATATATTATTGCAAGTATAAGCTATGGAAAAATGAGAAAAAACATACTTTGCATATTGGATTCCTGTAAATGAAATTTCTTGTGGTATTCATTTTGTTAGATATGTAAGCAGGATTGATTGTGTTATTATTATTATTGGAAAATAGTGTTTTAATAACCAAAGTAAAATCTTATTTGAAACTGAATATAAATTGAATCTTTAGAATAATTAGCTTCTAATGCTAACTTTTCTTGGAGCTCTTTCCATTTGGCAGTATAATGACCATTTAGCCAGAAAGTTACTGTCTAAAAGATTGAGGATATAGAGTATAGCTCTAGATCCAGCAGACCAGTACCACCAAAAAAACAACCTTTAGTATGATGAGTTAAAGCTAATCTAAATTTGTTAGGAAACCATAAAAAGTTTAGCATTAAATAGTTAAATTGATTTATACATTTTTTTGGTGGTGGTAGAGATAATGATTGTATAATGTATAATATTTGGGCAAAATCATTTTAATTATGGTAAGTCTCTCTTCCATGGTGAAATTATATTTGTTCCAGTTGCTTGCAAGTTTATTTATTTATATTAAATTATTATTATAATTAAGAGTTATTATATAATTACTGATATCAGTGATAATTATCCCAAAGTAATGTATTTTTTATCCTGGGTTATACATCTGTTAAATGTTTTATCTATATCTTTAGTATTAAAATGTATGGGTAGAATTTTTGTTTTGCTAGTATAAAAACTGAGACCAGATTTATTTTGATAAATTTTCATTGTATTAAAAAGAGTTAGTAGCAAACTATTACAATCATTTAAGATCAATAAAATATCATCTGCAAACAACTGGATCTTCAATAATTAATTATTTCACATCTGAATACTTTTACTGTTTGGATTTGTTGGAGTTGATCTTATAAAGTTAGCAAATTGTTCTATTACTAAAGTAAAAAGTAGAGGTGAGACATGACACCCTTGGTTTGATTTTTTAAGAAGTCTAATTTACTCCAAAGTATAGGAACTTATTGTCATATATGCTTGAGAATTGTCATACAGATGATTGGGTTACTATCATATGATTAAAGTCTTACAACTTTGAATTATTAAAGAATGAACTTTAATGATCGAAGGTGTAAAACCTCGAAGCGTATAATGGAAATTGCCATAGATCATGGAAAGGGAAGATTTCCCTTTACTGCACTGTAATGTGATCGTGGAGTTGGTATGTTTAAGTAGTGGGAGCGGGGGGTGAAGGGGGGGCTTGCCCCCCCCCCTGGAAAGAGTATTATTTTTTTTTTATTACTTTTTTGTGTGTGTGTGTATTAAGTTCTAAGACTTTGGTCATTAAAGGTCATCCTTTAATGATTCGAAGTTTTGGAACTTTGATCATATGTTATAGACCTAGAAGATTAATAAGATGTATAAAATTTCTCAAGAAATTGCTTTCTTTTAGTATTAATGAGAGATAATTCCAGTTAGAGTCAAAAGCACTATCAATATCTAAACTTATAAATGTTAGTTTATCATTTTCTTTAGTGACATAATCTATTATTGTCAGTATTATTTTAATAGTATCATAAAAATTCCTATTTAATATAAACCCTGTTTAGTCACTGTTAATCATAGATGGTAAAAACTGCTTTAACCTATCAGCATGGCTAGCCAAAAATAATTTATAATCTGTATCTAATAAGGATATTTGGCCTATAAGAGGATCATTTTGTAGGATCTTTACCTGCTTTTAGAATTGGTGAAGCAAGAGTATGTTTCCATGATGGAGGAACATTTACTAATTCTTTAACAACTGAGAAGACTTTAAGTAAGATAATCATGGCTTATTTTGGCATTATATTAACTAATTCTTTAACAACTGAAAAAAGTTTAAGATAATAGAGGCTTCTTTTGGCATTAATTTATAGAGTTCAGGTATGATACCATCATAACCAGGAGCCATATTATTTAAGTGTCAAAAAAGTAATACGTTTATCAATTCTTTTCATATCTTTTTCAGTTAATTTGTTATTATATGATTTCTAATGAATGTCTTGATTTTTTCCAGAGAATCCATTAATGTGTTATTTTTGTTAATTATATCAAAATGACTTCTAAACTCTTTCAGGATTTCTTCAATTTTAGAGGCTTTTTTCCTGCTCGTATTAGAATATATCTCCTTAATATGGATGTATTTATTTAATATGTTTGTTCTACTTGCTAAATTATGAATAGATCTCGGATTAACAGAAAAATTAATTATTTTAAACTTTTCCAATTTAATTCTAGTTTTATAGTTTAAAATCTCTAAATGTTTGCCATTTAGGCAATTCATTTCTTTTATATTATCATTCTCTGTCTTTTGACTTTCCAACATAAGTTTATAATTTTTTTCTTGAAGCTCAATCAGTTCTTTGTCCTGTTATTTTTTAAAAATGCTGCAAAATAATCCTACCATATAGCTATGCCTTTAGAGAGTCCCATAATTAAATTTCAGATATGTTTTCTGTATAATTAGTTTCAATAAAACACTATATTTCATTTATAAAAACAAGTCTTTAAAAATGTTCAAATTAGTTATATAAGCAGGTATACAACTAATCAATATTTTGTCTGTTTTTATGACAACTCAAAAGTTATGGCATTGTGGTCTGAATGTGGGCACGTTATTACTTTAATCTTATTTAATCTATCTATTAACTCATTAGAAATGGGTACACTAGACAATCTCAAAATACTGAAATGTAAAATTTCAGTATTTCAGGACTGAATAATCAAAAGTGCAGTTACGCAAAACTGCACTATGTTGAAGGTGGAGATGTCGAATCCGCTATCATGGCATTGCATTCATGACATGCGGTGCAGTTTGTGGATTTATCTGGGGTTTCAGGTAAGTGGTGTTTGTGTAAGGGTATTGTGTAGGGATTTTAGTGTGTGAGAGTGTGTGTAGTGGTGTTTTTTGTGTGCTTGTGTATTTAGTGCGACCTCAGATTTAGTATATTTAAGTAGGAGGTGTGGGGGGGCACAGCCCTTCACATGGGAGGTGCAGGGGGCCCCACTGCTTATAGGTAGGGTAGGTGTGTTTGTGTGTTATGTTGTGTTTGTGTGTGTTGTTTGTTTGTTTTAGTGTAGGTAGGTAGGTGTATGTGTGTGTGTTCATGTGCTGGTTTGTGTGTGTGTGTGTGTGTGTGTGTGTGTGTGTGTGTGTGTGTGTGTGTGTGTGTGTGTGTGTGTGTAGTCATGATTGCGCTTTTCACAGGTTTTGGGCTTTTAGGTATGTGGGTTTTCTACTATTCAGTCCTGAAATACTGAAATTCGACATTTCAGTATTTCAAGATTGTCTAGTAAAGCCTTAAAAATATATACTCTATCACTTATAGATTGGCTTCCATGTCACTTTGAAAAATGGGTGAAGAAAAGTAATTTAGAATCTGAAAAGTCATTTATGTCTTTAATATGGAATAAGTCTATAAACTTTATTAACTCTTTTTCTGAGGCTGATATTTTTCTCTTTTAAGTGGAATTAGTATCATCATCTTTTAAAATACAATTAAAATCCCTTGCTACTATAATACTACCTTTAGAAACTTGTACAGTTTGATTCAATTGATTTCTAACAGTACTGATTCTCATTTCGGGAACCCAATATACATTAATGAGGGTATGTAGTCTTCTAGTAATTTCTAATGTTACTGAACAGAGCACTCCCTTTTCATCATTATATGAACTAATAATTTTGGGCTCAGGCAAAGTATTTCTCCCTAATATAACAACCCCTCTCTTTTTCCTGACTATAATGAGTGTTAACTAACATAGAATATGATTAGTATTATGTCTTTCTATGTCCACCTGTAATAAATGCGTCTCCTTTAAAAAAAATAAGCTGGGAATTAAATGGCTTTCCACCATCTACTCCATTAGTATCACTCTCACTTGATACATTTGTCCATCCTACTGCTAGTTAGGCTTTGGGGAAGGAATGTTCTACCTTATTAGCATATTCCACTTTATCTCTACACATTTTTTTCTGTTTCCTTGCCACGTTAACCTTCACTTGTTCCTCAACTTTTTTTTTTTTTTTTTGGGAGAGGACCATTATAATCATTATAGACTCTTACCACTACGTGGGCTATTTTTGCTTTTAGTGGAGTGGCAATTGCTGCACTGATTACTCTGGTGCTGTTTCTGAGTTATTTCTGTCAGCATTGTTGTGGTATTTCTATATGGTTGCTGTAACACCAATTGGGGTGTAAAATGGCAGTAGCAAGTGTGTTTAAGGATGGATACACTTTCAAAAGTAAAAGTTGGATTGTTCTTGACATTATAACATATGGCAGGAGAGTTCTTCTGTGGTAAGTTACACAGCTCCAGTTCAAATGGATCATTCAGAGATTACCAATATGAACAAGGAAAGGAATCTATCTCAACTAGTGAAACTGTTGTCTCAACAAGTTACACAAATACAGTCTTCACTAAACAAACTACAGTTCCCTACAGTCTTTGCAGCAGATTCACAAAGAACAGGTTGAGTTAACCCAGAAGCAAGTGAAGGTCCAGTAAAACATAAAATAACTAATTTTAACAATGAGACTGTAAACATTTCAGATGTGGAGGAGATACCTTGTGGTCAGAGTGAAAGAGTAATGGAAGACTTTAACTCACCGATTAACAACTGGTTTAATAGAGACTTTACAGTCACCCTTAAGGCAACAGACAACATTTCAGGATCCTAAAATTTATAGGATGAACTACAAGCATTGGAAATCAAACTCAGTAAGGTATGTGGTTTACAATATGGTAACACATACAGTGGTGAGTGTATAAAAGAAAAAAAAGGTGCCAAAAGGATTAAGACTGTACAAATTTCCAAACAGATTGTTGTATGGTCAAAAAGAACTGTGTTAATTTGGATGGTTTTCCTTTTCAAACTAGGTGTTCTAGACTTCATGAAGGAGGGGATGGTTAAAAGAATATCATGTTTAAAATTTAATATAACATTTTGTTATTTTTTGGCATCTACTATCCTTGTTAATATGTACATATTCCATAAAAATAGCATTAATAGATTTCTTATTGACAATAAGCAGTTTAAGGTATATAAAATTGGTACTGTAATAACAGCTTATTTGAGAGCTAGAAATACACTCATTCCTTTACTTGTCAAAAGCTAACACATGACACAATTAACGTGCATATCCATTATTATCAATGGTTTAAATAATGGTTGCAGGAGGAGTAATTTAACAAAATTTCTAAGTCTATTTGCTCCATAAATTACTTTTTCACAAAATACCCTTTTATTACAAGATGATAGAGATAGACCTAATAATAAATATTACACAGTATTAAGTAGTTCTTGTTAGAACCAGAAAAAGAGAGGTGAGGTTATTTTATGGAAAAACTCTTTACCCATACCCAATATATTAAACACATACAATGATGATAAAGGCATGTTTTTTTCAGTAACAATGGAAATAAAATGGAAATGATATACTTTTATTAATGTTTACTGGATACCTTTTATTGGTGTTAAAGCTGATAATCATCAACTACAACAAAGAATACAACTCTGGAAAGGTAGTATAATTTTGGCAGGAGAATTTAACTGTATATTAAATGAAGAAGATTGTAATCCTGCAAGAAAATAAAGAATATCAGCTTTAGCTAAGGCATTAGAAATTCATACATTCATTTCAAATTAAAGATGTTAATGAGTTTTCATATTAAAATTCTCCTATCTCTATTCATTTCTCTCATAGACGTATAATTCAATCAAAAATAGAGTATATACTTCTAATAACTAAATATCTAGATTAAGTAAAGTAAAAGTTGTTATGTTTCCATTATCTGATCATAATGCCATAACATTTCATCTTGTATAAAACACTAACATCAACATTTCCATTAAAAGGATATCAGCTTATATAACTAACTAAAAAGATTTTAAAGAATGCTTTAATAACGAGATTCAGATTTTTATTGAAATCAATTATACAGAAGACATATCTGCGATTTATTTATGAGATGCCCTAAAAGCTTAGTTAGATGGTAAAATAAAAACTGGTATGTTGTTAAGAAAAAGCAATGGGATAAAGATTCAATAAATTTGCAGGAAACAAATTGATAAAAAATGTGTTAAAAGAAATTAATGAATCAAAGAAAAAGTATCTAGAAAGATTAAATCATAAAACTACGATGAATTTAGAGATGATTAAATTATTCTATAAATCCAAAATCTATGCATAAGTTAGCATCAAGAACAAAAACATTTATTAAATCTAATCACATTAAAGAATTGTATTCTCCTGAATGTAAGAAAAAAGTAACTGAATTTGATGACTTTCTGAAAATATTTAGAGCCCACTTTAATAAGGTTAATCAATATAACCCAACAGTGGATCCATTAGAAATAATTAAAACCTTTATTAAGAAATATACTAAAAACAGACTGACAGAAGATCAGAAGAAATTGATAGATAAGCCTATACTAATGTCTGAACTTAAAAGTCAAATTAACAAACTACAAACCAACAAAGCATCTGGTAATGATGTCACAAATTCAGTATTATACAAATTATTACCTAAATAAGCTTTACACATTTTGCATAAAGTTTTTATACTATTTAAAGATGTAACAAAAGTTCCACCATCTCGGAAATATACACTTATTTTGTCATTTTTAAAGTCTGATAAACTCCAGCACAGGGTTCCTCTTATAGACCAATTTCACTTGATTATAAAATTATCATGGCTATACATGCTGGTAGATTACAACAGCTATTAACTGGATTTATGATAAACTGGAACACATATGACAATATTAAAAGAATATTAACTTTAATAGATTTTGCTAAGAATGAAAAAGATAGTTTGACATTAAGTTTGGACATAAACTGCACTTTAGACTTAATTAATTGGAAATATTTATTACTGGTTTTAGAAAAGTATAATTTCTCTAAGGATTTTTCATAATTTATTAATTTGCTTTATGAATACTCCTTTGCTTCCAGAAAATAGGTATCTATATATCAGAGTCAATTTTGATAACTAAACGAACAAAGCAGGGTTGCCCTTGATCACCACTATTATTTACCATTTGCAAACTACATGAGATCAAGAATAGATATTATAAGCATGCAGATAAATAATAAATTATATTCTACGATATTATTGCTTGCAGGTGACATTCTTCTAACTTTAAATGATAATAAAACTATTTTAAGGCTGTGCTTAATGCAATAAAAATCATTTCAGAAAAAATTTAGGCTTACTTTTAATGAAAATAAAGCAAAAAAAATATGCATAAATACGAATATTAATGATATGGAAGAAAGGTTTTCTAAATATGTATAGATAGATAAAAAATATCTATTTAGGAATAATGTTAACAGATAATATTAAAAATATGATAGAAGAACAGTATTATAATAATCTAGCTAGTATTAAAGGTCTTGTGAATAAATGGAACACTTTTCCTTTTTTTCATGGAAGAGAGAGAGACATTCTTTAATACAAATTATTATTTTACCAAAAGTTTGATACATAACACAATCCCTTTCACTGCCTCTTCCTAAGAAAGTATAAAATAATTTAATTCCCTAATTCTTAATGTTTTTTTTTGGTATCCTAATAAATCTAGATTATGATTAAAACAACATGCTAGAGACTAGTCTATGGGTGGAATAGGTATGCCAGATATAGACCACAATATGTTAAAATGAAGCAACTGGAGCCTCAAGCCACTCAAACAGACTTTATTACAAATATAAACCACACTATAGCAACGAGAGACGCTTAACTTCTTCTCCGCATTTTTTGTTATCCATGTAACTTCATGAAGTTAAACGTTTCTCGTTGCTACAGTGTGGTTTATTTTTGTAATAAAGTCTGTTCGAGTGGCTTGAGGCTCCAAGTCCAAGTATAATGCTAAATGGAAAGACATACAAGAATGCATGTGTATGGAATCAAATCATAGTTCATACACACAGCAAAATATAATAAGAATGAATTCCTGTGGATATTAAAAGATTATATACTAGAAAAGATAAGTATTATGATCAGTTCTTTGTATCTTTCTTTAATGTAAGAATCCAGGATATAAGGCATGTTTTTATATATATATTTCCTCTAGCATATATACAAAATAATATATCTACTTTTAACTTATATAAAATGAATGAATTTAAGAGGAATAATTTGATATACTGGAGTCAACTGATGAATGGAGAAAAATGTAACCTATAGAATATATGACTAGTAAATTTCATTTAAATAAAGACGTGGTTAGATGTACAAAATTGTAGATTTTCAATAGAAATAAAATTAAATTAATGCAACCTTCAATAAAAAATTCTGTACCAAAATTCTTTGACTTATTAATTTTATTATTACATCAGAGAGTAATGGAAAAAAGGCTTCTAACCAGAATATACGATTATTAAAAATACACCAGAATGTTTTAATGAAAGCTATAGGGAGTATTTCAAAATTATAAATAATTATTACCCAAATAAAGAAGATATAAACCATATTTTGATATCTTCAAAATATATTACATCTTCTATAGAGTAGAAATTGTTTACATGGCCATTTATACATAAAACCTTCATAAATCTGCATAGAATAGAATTAATGTATAAGAAAAAGTAACATATTGGAGATGTAAGACAAATGTTAAGGTGGATTGGCACATATGTTTTTGATAGTGATGTTATTAAACAATTCTGGAATAATATTAATGTTTTACAGGCTTTATTTAATGATATTTTCACTTTAGGCAAATCATTAATCTTTTTCAGTGCACGAATACCCGACTGTGTAAAGAGAATAAATTACCCACTTCTATGGAGCATCCTATCAATTGCAAGGAAACTAATCAGAAAAAACAGTGGAAGAATGAACAAACACCAATGCTGAAGGAATTTGTAAATATTGGAGCCAGTGTTTGTCATTCTGAAATGATTGTCATTATGAACGTTTAATGATCAAGAAAAAAACAACCAGAATTACCACTTCTTACAACATTTGAATGAAACTTAAGAAACTGCTAAATAAACAGTCACAAACCTGTAAGCAACAAGGATTTTTCCTTTTTATATATCACGAATACTTAGAATGTAAGTTATAGTAGACATGTTTGTAAATAGTTGTTTTTGTTCTGCCTTATTTTATTTAAGTAGTTTTTTTTGTTAAAATTTGTCATTTATCTGTTATAATTAACAAAAATATTTTTAAGAAAATGTAAACCAAGAAGGCTAATATTTCAGTTTGTGGAATTATTGAATGTATCTGTGTTTTATCATATACCTGCCATCAGTGTCTTTTTACAACTAACAGTGGTGGCATGTGCATGGTCAGGCGACCAGAGACTTGAGACTATTACGCTGGTTGTAGTAGAACTGCTAACAAATGCATATTTGGGCAACAAATTCTCTTTATTGTCATAGTGCTATAATAGTTGTGTTCCTGATAGAGTTAAGTGGGCCCTGATCAGAAGATGATGCTGTTTTCTACAACAACAGTTGATTATGCTCAACATCATAGTTGCAAACCCAAAGAATTTGTTGCCTCTGAAGAAACTGGCCAGGGAGGATTGTCTGGAAACTTAATTAGTGACTTTTTAGTGCTATGCCACTACAGAAAACTGGTGTTGAACAGACTGGGCAATAGTACTACCATCCAAGCTAATAGAAGAACCACAGAGAAAGTAAATGTGCATGGATGAGGCTGATTACATGGACTATAATAAACTTAAGAAACAACTTTGTGTCATGACATCTGTAAACAATGCAGTAAAACACTGAGGTGCAGCAATAAAATTTCCTAATTGAACTTATAATGTACAGAAACTTGTAAATACACAGATCCATAACTTAAAGCATATTTTAAGGTTTAGTCTCGAACTTGGTAGCAACAGTAAAGTAATAATGGTAGAAATTACAGCAGTAACTGATTTTAAAAGAGACTTGCCTAAAAATTATAAGAAATTGATCACATAAAAGTGTTCTCAAGAAAATTGTAACCTAATAAGTTAAATAGAATACTTATTAGTTAATGACATAATATCTAAAAATAAATTGTCCACTTTTTGTGCTAAAATTGCTGTAAGAAATGCACCCTCTTCTGTGAAGCACAACGCAATAGGTAATTAGAAAAATTATTAGACATGTGAGAATGTTTCCCATTGCTAAGTTGTAATATTAAAAAAGAGTCATGCTATGAAATCTGAAATATGGTTGTGCCACTGTGTTACATCCAAGACTGTAAAATATGTTGTGTTGTCACAGTTAAATATGACTTTTGTAAGCATTTGTCTGACCATTTTTTTTTTTTGTGCTGGATTTACAGCATTTGTGTTTAGATAAAACTAATGCTCCTTTTTACTGAAGGCTCATTTTTTATACAAGGAACATGAAGTAATGGCATAGATGATGTATTGTAATAGGGATAACTTTTTTTCAATGGTTAAAAAGCCATCTCACTAAAATGGCTAAGCTACAATATCATTATTTTTCTTCCAAACATTTTTAACATGTTGGAAAGTAAGTTTACAGAATTTATTTCACTAGGACACAGATGTAGAAATAGTATTTTTACAGTCATTTTTTAAAGAAAATAACAAATATGGCAGAAGCCTGAGCATAAATTACTTTTAATATTTGTAAGATGTGAAAAAGCAGCAAGGATACAAAGTTAGCAAATAAATTATAAATCTCCCAGTGACAAAGGAGAGAAGGATATGTCCATTTCTATGAGATACCTGGTTCATTACAATGTCCACCTCTCTTCTTAACCAGTAAGATCCTATGACATTCCTCCTGCTTAAAAGTGATAGAAGTGTCTGTTGTCTGGGACATTCTTAGTGTAATGTCAATTCAAGTACAGACATCTGCTATAAGCAATATAATCACTCCCATAACTTTCTGGCCATGTGGTATAACAGCAACAGAAAGGAGGACAAAGCCATTTTATTCAAAAGTAATTATCCATGCATTTAAACCTGGACAGATGTAGTTTGCCATTCACTAACTGTATTAATTAATACAAGGGAAAAATGTGGCATCATCTGCAGTAAAAAAACTGAGGAAATCAAAAGTCCATCTACATTGAGGATGTCTGAGTTGACAGCATTACTTACTTCGCTGTGCATATGGCAGACAGCCATAAACATACAAAAATTATGTAAAATGTGTGCAGTGGATATCATACACATTACCTGACCAAACCCGAGCACTCCACAATCAGAAATAGAGGTTGTTCTGGTCGGAGACTAATTTATTTTTTATTTTTTATTTTACATTTGTTGACCGGGATAGTCCAACTGGATGCATGTCCATTTTCAGCGGAGGCCCGGGGAGAAAAGCTCCAAGGGTAAGCAGATACAGCATTATATAATACCAGCATTACATATTACAAACAGACTATTTACAGAGATTACATAAGTAAGCAAGTTAAACAAGTTCCACAGGTTACAGTTAGTCCTGAGCACAAGTCAGGATTAAATTAAATTACACAGTAAACTGGTTAACAGATTTTTACACATTCAAGTTAGCCAGGCTTGATACATTGACATAGTCAGTTAAATGACAAATGTTGTTTGAGTTTAGTTGTAAATTGATCTAAGGTGGAAAGTAAGGTAATATCAGCTGGAAGAGAGTTCCAGGATCTACTTAGAGAGTTTGCAAAGAGAGAGTCACCGGCTGTGTTATTAATTTTGCTAGTCTGAATTAGTAGTTTGTTAGAGGATTGAAGCGGTCTAGGATTGTTATAGGGGGTGATAATATTTTTAACTGCAGGAGTATTGTCCGGACTATAGAGGATTTTATAGGCCATAATCAGTTGGTTATACTGGATTAGGCTAGGTAGTTCAAGCCAACCAAGCTGATTTAGATTGATGCAATGATGTGTCCTAAAAGGCAGCCCAGTGGCAAACCTGGCAATGTGGTTGTAGCAAATTGAGAGTTTGTTAAGGACAGTCTTTGTTCAAATTCGAGAGTAGAGGGGATGCATACAGAAGGGTTGAAAGAAGGTGAGAGCGAGCTATGGCAATTTTAGCTGGAGGGGTTAGGAAGGCTTTTATTCTGTAAAGTGACCCTAGTTTTTTATTGATGGTTTTGATAGTTTGGTTAACATGTAGGTCAAATTTGAGATTATTGTCTATGATGACGCCTAACAGTTTTGTAGATAGGTCAGGGGAGATTATTGTGCCATCATTTGATTTTATGGTAAAGGTGAAAGCGGTAGACCTACGTGTTGGTGAAAATAACAGCATTTTAGTTTTTTTGGGATTTAGGATCAGACGATGTTCAGAAAGCCAGTTTTCTATTGTATTAAAGGTGGTCTGGGTAGCTGACCATAACTCTACTGGAGATGTGGCTGAGCAAATCAGAGTAGAGTCATCAGCATATTGGATACAGCTGACATTTGGGATGACAGTATAAAGGTCGTTAATGAAGATGGAGAACAGCAAGGGCCCTAGTATAGAACCTTGTGGTACTCCAAGGGTGTTAGGTAGAAGGTTAGGGAGTTTGTTCTGCCAGAGGACAGCCTGCTGTCGACCATTCAGGTATGATTGAAACCATTGGAGGGCTCCAGTATCTAGACAGAATGTTTGCAGGGTGTGGATTAAAAGTTGGTGATCAACCATATCGAATGCCTTGGAAAGATCCAAAAAGAGGGCTGAGTATATATAATTATTGTTGTGATTATGGTTTATGGTGTTAGTAAAGGCTAGGAGGGCTGAAGTAGTGCTGTGATGAGGACGGAAGCCATGCTGAGTGTCTGCCATAAGGCGATTTTGGATTAGGTGTTGCATGAGTTGTCTACGAATACATTTTTCCATAATCTTTGCAAGTGGAGAGAGTATAGCTATTGGCCTATAATTGGAGAATTCAGTAGAGTTGCCTCCTTTGTGAAGTGGGATTACATAGGATATTTTCCAGATGGTGGGAATTTTAGCTTCTACTATGGTTCAATTGATTAGTATTGAGACGGGGTAAGCAATAACATCAGCTGATTTTTGTAGGTAGTCGGCAGGGAGTTGATCAGCAGAAAGTGTAGTGGGTTTTAATTTTTTGATCAAGGTACAGATAAGTGAAGTGGCGACTAGTTGGAAGCTGAACGCAAGTAGGTTTCTAGGTGTGCTACTTTCAGGACCAGGGGAGCTAGGAGGTAGTTGGCTAGCTAGGGCTTGAATTGACTCAGTAAAGAATTGGTTAAAACTATCAGAAACATCTTCAGGGGTTTTATCAATAGTAGCAGCAGGGATTGGGGTTGAAGTTTGTCCAGGATGTAGTAGATTATTTAAACCTGCCCAAAACTTCTGAGGGTTATTTTGATTTACTGTCTGTAAATTACAGTAGTATTGTTTTTTGTCTTGTAAAATAGATTTTTTGGTTTCGTTCCTGGATTGCCTGTATTTAATGTGATCTTGAGGGTCTTTAGAAGAAAGCCATAAAGCCCATGCTTTGTTTCTAAGGGTAATTTTGAGTTTAGACTCTATAGAAAGCCATGGTGCAGTTTTTGCCTTGGTTCTCTTTGAACGAACAGGTGCATGCAAATCAAGGATCTCAAGGAATTTGTTGTTAAAGTATGCTACTGCTTCCTCTAAGGGGAGGTGTTTTAGAATAGACCAATTACATGAGTTTAGTTCTTGTTGGAATTTGGCAGGGTCAAAGTTTTTATTGTTTCTAACCTTTCTGAATAAGGGTTGTTCGGAATTAATGATTTTGTGCTTAATTACATATGTGAGAAGGTGATTGCTTAGGCCATTAAGGAGGGTACCAGAGGTGTACAGTTGGGGGTGACTGTTTATGAGTACCCAGTCAAGTATACTTTCTTTTTGGTTGGGTTTACCTATCCTGGTAGGGGTGGATATGATTTGTGTAAATGCATGCAGGTTAATATGGGTGGATGGTGATTCTAAGGAACAGGTGCCCCAGTCTATGTTAAAGTCTCCAAGTAGTAGGGTTTCTTGGGGGTAGTGACATGATAACCAGTGAAGGATATCTTCAAATGTAGATATATTGTTACCTGGGGGAATGTACATACAGATGATATTAATGCATTTATTTTTATTAAGTTGCAATTTGGTGGCAAGAATCTCAGAGTTATTAATCTGAGGAGGTTGTATTACATCCATGGTGACATTCAACTCAGATTTATAGAGTACAGCTACCCCACCTCCCTTCCTCGAAGCACAATCCAGCCTGTGTATGTTGTACCCAGGTGGTAACACTTCATTGTCTTTAGTGTTAGGTTTTAACCAGGTTTCAGATAAACAGAGAATCTCAGGAGAGTGGACATCCAGAAGTGCATGCAATTCATGTACCTTGTTATTAATGCTTCTAATATTGAGATGACAGACTAGGAGAGAGTTAGTTGGCCTATTAATTGTAGGTTTGTAGCTTAGATTACAAGTAGAGGGGGTATGTGTATCTGAAGTGAGTGGGCCAGGGTTGGGGTGAATATCACCACCAAGTATTAGGTTGAGTCTATACTTGGTGATGAACTTCAGGAATTTGTTTATTAGTTTGTGGTAGTGTTTGGATCTAGAGCTAATGTGCCTGGGGTTGAGATGCTGATAGACTTAACAAGATGTTGGATAGGATCTGGTACTGTAAGTATGGTTGAAGGTGGAAGGATTTACAGCTGAGGTGATAGTATGGCCTTTTGGGACCTGAAATCCCGTAAGAAACTGGTTTTCATACAAGGTAAGGAGGTATGGTGTGAACAAGAGGGGTGTGAACAAGAGGGGTAGTAAAGAGGAGTATATCATTATATGTGATTCAGCTAGTGAGTGAAGGAACTGTTTTACCTGGTGATGCAACACCAGAAGATAGAGTGGTGAGGTAAAGGTACTGGAAGGGGGGATGGGAGAATGCCAGATGAAAGCTAATAGGTGCTATTAAATGTAGGTAGTAGAATAGGGATGGGTGGAATTATCCCAGATGAAAGCAGATAGGATCTAGAAAGTGGGGGAGTGGCTATAGTACTATAAATTTAGAGGTACTGGGACGGGAGGGAATTGGGGGCAGAGAGGGGGTCGAGGAGAGACTGAGCATAGCGAGGTCAAATGTAGCGGGGCTATTGCAGTTTACAAGGTTTCCTAAGGTGTCCTAAAGCTATAAGGTAAGTATTACAGCTCTAATGTAAGAGTCAATTTACTGCAGTTACAGGGGAAGGAGGCAACCACTCAAGTAGAAACAAAGAGCCCTATGGCTGACCAATATGGTGACCTGCTTAATTACAAAGCACTGTAAGTGAAAGCTTAACAAATGCTTTTTGTGTGTAACCTACTCTGTTTAAATGTTGAGAGAAACTGATTGCAGTCCTGTAGACACCGTTTTGTAGGGAACTGTAGAGTTCAACTAGGAAAAGAGAAAAGCAGAAATTCTAGGGTAAGCATGAAGACAACAACAGGCAGTTATTATATAATAATGCATTCAGAAAGGTTTGGTGGGGGGGGGGGTAAAGTAGCATACTTCAGAATGAACTAAGATTTATAGCTAAGAAACCTAAGCAAGAGAGCAATGCAGTAAATAAACACTTGCAAGATTTTAAAGATATACCAGAAAAAAATAAATCAATTATTCACAATTGTACAACTAGAAAATTGCCAGTAAAAGCACTGCAGTTATAGCTAGCCCAAGTTATTCAAGTCATAAAAGCACTTCTTCAATGTGTGTGTGCAATTTAAACATTAAAAAAACGCATGCAGCAAGGAGGAGTTCTGATTATACACTTTCTCTAGGTACAGGTTCAGTTTAAACTGAGCTTAGAATAGTCCTACTGGTGAAGGTTCAGTTAATAATTTTAAAATTCCTGTGTGTTACAGCAATGGGACAGCCAAAACCATGAAAACCACAAATGCATACCACAGCATTTCAAACTGAACCAAACTGGAAGCAATTGCAAGTCCACAAATTTGTTTAATATCATGTTAAGTGCTTTAATTTCTTTTGTTACAAAATCCTCATCAGAACTATGTTTAAAAAACACAACCCTTTAAAATATTGATTTAAAAACTGTCATGTGTTGAAACCAGCCAAGAAAAACAATTAGATCTTAATTATCAATAATTAGCAAATAATAAAACAGTCAATTATTCACAATGAGAATATTTTACAAGTCTAAGTGTTCTCATTTTAATAAAGAATTAATTGAACAGTCTTCATTAAGCCTAGGGAAATTCATGATATTTAATTTTAACTGCCATTTCAATTCACATCTAAATGCTCATCAGTTATATACCCCCGTGAATCATTTTTCATCTGTTCAATAACTGTAAATTTAAATGTGTGCATTGGGTGCTCCATAACATGTCTAAACAGGGCATTATTATTGTTACATTTACTTATATCTGAAATGTGTTCAGACATAGTGCACAACACGCTGTATATGTAACCTGAGATGATATATGACTGAAATGCTTATTAATCATTTATTTCTCCCATTAATAAAAATGTTATTAGCGGTTATTACATAAGGGTATTCGGACCAATGCCCACACTATATCATATCCATTTTTTTTTACCCATCAACATTTTACTTTGTTCTAACAAATCTTTAAATGAGATATTTGTTTTATACACCACGTATACCCTGTCCCCAATAACACTCGGACTCAACTATTGGAAGTAAAAATTGCCCAATTTTTCTTAAGAAGATCAAAAAAATCATAACTATCTAGACAAAAAGTTATAATAAATTTACTGCACTTTACATTACATAAACATGAATTGTCTATAACATCATGAGCGCCCATGGAATCTCACTCCCCTCAGGCACTGGCTTGCTAAGCAATGGGTATAAATGCCATGAAGTCTTTTCTATGTAACTTCTTCTTTAATTTCATCCAAAAAATCCACAGGATAGCCCCTTTTAGTAAACATGTCAGTAAGCACATCACATTCTTCTAAAAAAGTAGTATTCTCTGATATCATCCTGACCAATCTAACTGACCTATGATCACAGCCTTTATCTGGTGGTTGAAAATGAAGATAGATACTTGAAAAAGTGGGCTTCATGTAAATATTGGATATAAACCCTTGTTGATTGAGATTTTTAGTTAACTCAACATCCAAAAAGATACTTCTATCAGGATTAAAGGTACGTGGAAACTTCAAAAATTCAGTGTTGTTATTGATACATACAATACTTTTTTTAAACTTTTCTTCAATATCTAGCCATAAAATAAAAATATCATCCAAATAATGGGTATAATATGACCAGCACTTCTAAAAGGAACTATTTAAAATATACTTGCCTTCCTATTTTGCTATAAAAAGATTTGCAAAACTGGGGGCACAAGCTGCCCCATAGCAACACTTATAATCTGCTTGAAACATTGTCCTTTGAAGGAAATAAAATTCTATAATTAAGAATATTCCCATAAGAGTAACAACCAAATTAACCATGTCATTTGGTAGTTTTTCTAATTTAAACAACATTTCTTCAAACCATGTTAAACCTTCAGTATGCAGAATAACAGAACACAAATTCATAACATCATTGGTAACAGAAATGCTGTTTTCTTCATATTCTAATGTATTGCTCTTCCTCAAAAATTGCCACGAGTCTCTACATATCTGTTGTATTTATGACTAGACCCTTTTAACATAATGTCCAATAATTTGGCAGTGTAATGTGTTTTTGATCTATTTGCATCAACTACTGGCCTGAAAGGAGGGTCTGCCAAACATTTGTTGATCATAGGGATCTCAAATGTACCAGCAATCACAGGTTGCATGTTCTCCATATGATTGCACTTATTTTGATCTACCTGACCCTGCATTAATAGGTCATATAATAGTGCATCAATTTTGGAGAAAGCAAAATTTATTTCATTGCAAAAAACCTCTACATAGATATCAGTTAACAACAACAAATTCATACTATTGCTGTAATCCTCACTATTCATAACAACTAACCCTTCACCTTTTTCCAGTTTCATCACCCTAAAACCTCTTTCCTCACATATTTCTTGAAACAATTCCATTTCCTGGAGAGATGTATTAAAAAACATAGTCATCAGTGGTTCTGAAAGGGATAACTGGATATCCATTTCACACATTCTTTCTGAATTGTCTGATTAAGTGGAGGGTTAAAAGAGCTTTCAGTTTGTAAAATATTTCTGTTAACACCAGCATTGCCATTATTGAACCACACATTCAAATTTAACTTGCCAGTCATTAAGTGGTATTTTAAAGTTAAAAGCTGCATATTTTATGTGCTAGTGTGTTTTTAAATGATTAAATTTTATGTTATATGTTTCACAATTGTGTGGTATCTTATTTATTATTTATTAATATATTTGTACATAATATTTTATATGTAATTGGGTACCAAAGTGGGGTAATTCAGGTTCATTAGTTACCATGGTGATATTAATTTAATGGCAGGTGCTGTGAACTTTTTTGTACTATATATAGTGTCCCTTTGAACTTTGCTTTATTCTGAAGAAGTCCTTATACTATGGAAGAAAGTGCTTAATTAAAGTGTATTTTAGGGGCTGCGATTTGTTTTCTTCATTTCTGTTATTGTTCGTTGATTTGTTTCGTTTTTGCTTTCTGGCCATTTTAAGCTATGCTTATTACTGGCAAAAAATGTGTCTAAAACTGTGCCTGTAAATAAATTGTTTTTTTTTTATTGCACATAATTAACACTTATTACAGAAACGTTTTTGTCATATAAATATCTTTTTTGCTTTCTTTTTTCATTCTCTGGTCATAATTCATGTAGATAATATGCACACAGCACTTTTTTCTAACATCGCTGACACTCCGCATCAGTCAAAAATAAGATTTATGCACCATACAATTAAATATTCTTCCAGAAGGAAAATATTTAGCTTCTCTATAGGTGGCTGAGGTGAAATTCCTTGATCAACAATTATCCAATGAAAAAGATGGTGAGGAACATAATGCCAGTCATTATTTCCATAGTAAAGTTTGAGATCCATTAAAACATTAGCCACACTATCTCTTCTATCTGGAATAAAACTAAGGCCCTTGGATAATACAGCTGCATGTTATGAATGAATTATTTTACTAGAGAAGTTATACAATGTAAAGTCATTAAGAAAGTTTTTACCAACTGTGGCTTACTGGGCATAATGTCCTCAGGATCACTTGAAGTCACTGCATATTTCTGTTGTTCTTCCTGTAGTTCTTTTTTGGTCTGGCCCCTGTTTTATGAATATTTCTACTTTGGAAGAATAAATTTAATACCCTTGTGGTTGCTTGCTTTGAAGCCTCTCCGATCTCTGAACTCCTTCATGCACTAAATGGGCTGGAGCATTTGGGGATTCATTTGTAACTTCACAATACATCATTTCCTGCTGCCTTGCCATTGATGATTCAGAATTGTCAATCACCTGATCTCGACAGTAACCTGGAAAGTTAGGATATTCTATACCATTATTGTAATCATCTAAGTCTCTCTGAAAATTATTTATCTTCCATTGCATAATGATATTACAATGGTTGTCCACCTTATTGAATATATTGTTGTTATTAGAGTCATAGAGATCAAATATTACTTCATTTTGAAGTGCAGAATTAAGCTAATCTATTTCTCTGGACAACCATTCAATTTGTTAGTCATTATATTATACCATAACCTTCACAATTTCACAATCAGTCTTTTTAAAAAATATTGATTAATTCATTATAGAATTCTGTGCCTTTCTGAACCCATTTTGGACATTTCCAGACACAGACACCCGTAGGTACCTGGTTGGAAGCAATATTTTTCAATAAATAACACTTTGCTAACTGGCAGTTAATTTCTTCAGAAAATCCCTCAATTACTCAAGGATAGTCTGACCAGGACATGGAATGGTTGGTGCAACAATAGGAGTATCAAAATCATATTGCTTAATTTTCCAACCATGAAGATCAAACCCCCATTGGCTTGAACTGAGAGAAGCCCAATTAGAGAATGTTGCATTAGTGGGAAACTCAAACTTTCCCCACTAGAAATAACATGGTCAGATCATTGAGAACCAGGCACCACACCACTGTTCACTATCTGCTGACTAACTTATTGCAACAGTAGCATTAGATCACCAATAGCTGAATTAAATTCCCAACTGCCCATGCCATTCTCCATCACTGTACCATGACTAGTAGACATATCTGATAACTTAAGAGCAAACTTGAAACCAGGAGAACATGACAAACCAATAACTTTAAAATTCCCATGTGTTACAGCCATGGGACAACCAAAACCATGAAAACCACAAATGCATACAATAGCAATTCAAACTAAACTAAGCTGGAAGCAATTGGAAGCCAACAAATGACTGTAATGTGACAATACAATAAGTGCTTTTGTTTCTTATATTACAGAAACTTCATCAGAACTAAATTTAAAAAATCACAACCCTTTAGAAATATTGATTTAAAAACTGTCATGAGTTAAACCAGCCAATAAACACAAGAAGATCTTAATAAGTAGCAATAATTATCAAATAATAAAACAATCAATTATTCCCAATGAGAACATTTTGCACCTCTAAGTGTTTTAATTTTACTAAAGAATTAATTGAATATGCTTTATTATGCCTAGGAAAATTCATGGCATTTAATTTTAACTGCCATTTCAATTCACATTTATTTAAATACTCATCAGTTATATACCCCCATGAATCTTTTTTCATCTGTTCAATAACCATAAATTTAAATGCATGCATTTGGGTGCTTCATAACATGTCTAAATAGGGCATTAGTACTGTTACATTTACTTATATTGGAAATGTATTCATACACCCTTTCTTTTAATCTTCTTGAAGTTTTTCCACATAATATGTGTGACATAGTGAACAACATGCTATATAGGTAATCTGAGATGATTCACAGCTAGAATGCCCATTAATCTTATATTCTGCCCCCTTAATAAAAACTTTATTTGTGGTCATTACATAAGGGCACTGAGAACAATGCCCACAATTTATCATACCCATTTTTTACCTATCAGCATTTTACTTTATTCTAACAAATCTTTAAATGATCTATCCTAATTATGCACCAAATATGGCCTGTCCCTGATTGCACTGAGGACTTGACTATTGGAAGTAAAAAATCACCCTAGTTTTTATTTTTTATTAACACCATGTAAGCTCTTTTAAAAAGAAAAACTGCTCAAACCCCAAATATATGACCCCATTTATATTACTCTAACATTGCTGCAGATGCAGCAATTTATACATTTAAGCTTTGACTTCCCAGCTCCAGCATTCCTTTCTAATATGGTGATAACTCCTCATGGCCTGGCAACCCATATATGGCAAAACAACAAACACCTTTTGAGTAAAATAAAGACTGTCCTCTACATCCAAAAGCTAATGAAGTCATAATCTTATCAACCCAGGACATCATCAATGAGGCTGGACATTTGATTACCTCAGTAGTTTTTTTTTTTTCCCTGTGGCTCATCTTATTGGCATCCAGGACATTAAGTCATCTCCAAGCCCTAATCAGACCCTTTCCATATTTTTTATAATCAATTGAACAACAACATGGCTGACATTCAAAACTTGAGTTTCAGTCAGAGCCCCCACTCTTAACCTGGACCTTGAAGGGGAAAATCATCAGCAAGAGGATGACTTAACAGATGAAATGCTTCTAACTGAATTTGAATGTTCCCTTAACAAACTCAAAAGCTTGTAATGGGAAGAACTTTGTTTGAATTTCTACATGGAAAAAAAAACTCATCCCAAGAGGACTTAAATACAGAATAAACTACTCTGTAAAAACTACAGCCAAGACCGCATATCCTAATGGAACAAAACCCTACAAGAGACAGGCTTGAAACTGGTAAACCCCTGTTCAAACACAACAAGAAACTGCAACTGCTCTCCAATGAAGAACTGAACCAACAAGAAAGAACTTACACAATGTTTAACAACAAAACAGAACTCATTCAAGGAACCTTCTATAGTACAAAAGAAGTGAAAAACAAGATCAAACATAAAACCATAAATAAAATAAAAAATGACCTTAACAATGAGTACAAGCCACAATGTACAGTCACTCACAGAGACTGAACTAGAATGGCCATGCCAAAAACAGAAACCATCATCTCAGATAAACAGCAACAAAATATCAGTAAACTCAATGGCCACAAGCCCTCTAAAACACCAGCCTTTGTCAAGAATAGGATTTACCCATAGTCCACCATACCTCAACTTATAACTGGTCATAAGCATACCCCTCCACACCACCCCCAGGATCCACATACGAGACCAATAGCACATCCTAAGTGAAATCACAAGCATACCACAAACTGGACCTCTGGCAACCCAAAATATTAGAATCTGCATTGAGCAACCCACACCAAAGAGACAGGACCTGGCAAGGCAAGAAAGACTTTCAACACATATGGAAACAACCTACAGATCTTCACAACAGGCAAGGATGGAAGAACCAAGACAATACCCACAAAGCAAGGCCAAAAAATGCACACTCAAGAAAAGCCTTACATTAATACCACAACAAAGAAGTGACCTGATCCACACCTTAAACTGTTCACTAGGAAACTTAATCGAAAGGTATACTTCCACACAAAAAAAAAAAAACAAAACAGCAGATCCCACCACATTGGCCATGATCCTAATTCTGAAATGAAAAAAGACTAACAATTTCTGCCCTCCACCATATCCTACCATCACCACTTTAGAAAACCACTGCAAAACAGACAATCATAGACTTCTCCATGAACCCACTAAGAAGACATTCTATAATATTCATAACAAGGAACCAGTCATGCTAAGAAACCTCAGTAGAGACAAGACCATAAGAATAATGAAAGCTGACAAAGGTGGGGGAATAATAGTTACAAATACGTCAACTTATAACAGCAAGATCCAGAGAATGCTTGACAACCCTAATCTCTACGAACCTAGCGACTACAGTAAAATCAAACTAGCGTATGCAGGACTACTCACTGAAATCACAAACCTCCACAAAGGACTTATCAGAAATAGCCTATTAGAATTCCTTACTGTCAAACACCCCAGGCTGCATAATTCTTCAGAATTCCCACACCACATCAGAAAGTGACAGATTCCCTTTACAGGCCAGGCTAGTCATTGTTATAGGTGGAATTATCACAGAATCAGTGTCAATTTACCTAGAGGTGCAGATCAATACTTTTGCTGAAAACAACAAATCCTTTATCCTTGACACTTCAAACCTTTTGAGGAAAATCAAGGACCTTACAATTGAAAACGTTTGGCTAGTAACCATCGATGTGGAAGACCTCTATATAGTCTTATAGTTACTGTATTAGGGCAGTGATCAAAGCCTATGAAAAGGAATGGGAAGCACTACCTGAAAGACTTGAAAACATTGGCAGACTTCTGAAATTATTACTCAGCAAAAACTATTTTTGATTCAAAAAACACTTTACCCATCAGACTAGAGGGATAACAATGGGAGCAACCATGGCCCTCAGTCTAGCCAATGCAAACATAACAGAATGGAAAGAAGAGGCTATTTACAAATCTCACTAATTACAGCTACATGACCAGCTACTACAGATTTATTGATGATATTTTCATTATATGGAACAGTGACCTCCATAAATTAGAAGAATTTTACAAATTCATTGGAAAATACACCAGCTTTCTAAAATTTACATCCTCCTCAACTTTTTGGACTTCACTACCACAAAACCTGAATCAGGTGGAATATTATCCAATGACTTACATTGCAAACCCACCAGCATGCACTCCTTCAGAACAAAAAGAAATGCCATTAAACCCTAAGGACTCTGGATTGCCAGGGTATCCAAGGAGCTCACAGCTATCACTAAGAACATATTCCAGCTAGAGAACGATTTTTTTAGCCAGGGGATCGAGTGAAAAAATAGACAAATCCTTGACCCCATTATCACAAGTAAGAAGGACAACAAGGATATTTTAACAAATACAGACACAAATCCACATCAATTCCACAAAAATCTTAAAATAAAATGAAAATGAAAAAAATGGAACAGCAACCTGCCACTAACATTCTCCATGGATTACCATGGGGTCATAGGTTAGTACTAAGCTAACTACCTTTGTGGGCCATTTTAGGCTTAGCCAATTACCCCACATAAGAATAAAACTGTACACCTTGTGTCAGTAAGGTAAACACCTTAACCTTTATACCAAGCTCCCACTCCCCTCCCATAAAATCAAAAAGGCCAGACTAAAACTGGTCCATCATCAGTGACAATAATACCTTTAACAAAATCCTTCCCCCCTGACCAATGTTTACCATATGAAGAAACAAAAACATATGTGAGTTTGTTGAAAACAACATCCTCAGCATGACAATTGACATAAACCCAGGCAACTACCCCTGCAGACCTCCAAACTGCAGCTACTGCAGATACACGAGCAGAAAAACATCCTTCTAGTGCCACAACAACAATAAATAATACAAGAGTACATGACACATGAATTGTAGCAGAGACATCATAGTTTACAAGACCCAATGTCAAAACAGCAATGCTTTCTATGTCGGCAAAACCATCAACAAACTGATACAAATATAAAACAAGGATAAACATCTAATCTCATGGCCAAACATGCTAAAGGAAAGTTTGGGCACAGCACATTCCAATTTCTCATTATTAACAGGATCATCAACAAAACTTTCCAAGGGAACATAAATGTCAAATTGGAGAAAAAAAAACCTTGAGTGGCAAATATGCCTCAAGGCTGGCAAGCCTCATGGACTGAAGATGACAACATGTATCAACTGCATTCTGAACCTGAGAAAAGTAAATCACCATAAATTCTACTAAGACATTGACTAATGGTTTGGCCTAAGTTGGACTCCATCTCTTTCTTCCTGGTAAACATTTGTTTCTGTCTGTTAAATACTTCATAGCTTTATATTTTTAAATGCATCATAGCTATGTGGTTTTCTTTTCTTAAACATATTGTGTTTTTCTTGTTGTTTCCTTCTGTTTATTATTTCCAGTCTAGGTAACCATATTGGATAAGTGCAATTAAGTTGCACACAATTTTAGGTAGATCTACAATAGTCCCACCATGGATAAACTTAAGTTTATAATACAATTGGAGTAATTCAATAATAGCTCACCTTCTAGTTTTGCTCCTTTCAATATGATACTAATTCAAGATGTTTTATTTTGCATAAACTCACTGGTAACAGCTTCCATCATTGCAACCTGTGTAATTAATATTTTTTAACATTTAATGCCAAATCTCCAAGTGGCCTAAAGTAGAACACTAATAACCCATACCCACCTGCAAGCTATATCTCTCCTCCCCAAGACTTCACACTCCATTGTCAGCATGCTTTTAAAACATACCAATGTTACTTTCAGCCTCTAGCCCTTTAATCATGAATTCTGGTCTCATCACCATTTAATGATTCACAAAATATCCTCCAGTATCTCCATTATATCCAGGCAATGTCCTAGTTTTGATTTTTTATTAATCCCCACGGTAGCTGGATTAAAAGGAAAAATTACTCAAACTCCAACTATATGACCCCATTTCTATTCCTCCAACACTGCTGCAGATGCAATCATTAATGCATTTAAGCTTTGACTTCCCAGCTACAGCTTTCCTTTCTAATATGGTGATAACTCCTCATGGCCCAGCAAAAAAAAAAAAAAAACAAACTCCTTTTGAGTAAAATAAAGATTTCCCTCTACACCCAGAATAAGACACACTTATTAACATTATGAACATATTAACTTATATCTTTTCACATATATTGTTTTTTGCGTGTGTTTGTTTCATTTGTGCTGTCTATCCTTGAGTTACCCAGAATCACATTCTCATGCACAGCCCAACCAATCTCACCCCATTTACTTGGCTCTGACACAAATTAATGCAATTATTATGGTTTTCAAACGATGGTTTCAGTCTTATATTGCTTTTACTCTTTAACCCTTTGTTGACAAAAGCAGACTCTTTATAAGTGAACAAAACTGCCCTTTCCACCCAGATTTACCTATATAAATCAGCTATACTTGGCACCAATAAGACTCTGATATTTTCAATCACAACAAAATCAGTAAAACATTGAGATAACCATAAACACAGTCTCATGGAAAACACATTCCCTGTGGCTTGCAGTCAGGAACTGTTCTGTCATAGTAATTTAACCCCATTTTCATTCTACCTAATAAGGTCCGTCCCCTTCAGACAGATATAAAAAAGGAAAAGTGAAAGAGTTTGGAGACCCACTGGTTCTAATAAACAACCTTGTATTACTATGTAAAAAATGGTCATTCTTTTTATTACTAGTATAAAGGAATCCAAATTAGATACCTCAACCACATGGAGGCTAGGATAGGATCTAACACCAACTTTATTTCAATTTCTCATCATGATCTCTTGTAAAACAACACCCCCCCAGGTAATCTTATAAAACAGACCTAGACTGTGATACATCTGAGAATTGGATGTTTTTGCTCTATCTGTAGTTATTAACGTAATATAATTAAAAGACCTAGGCACTGACAATTGCCCCGAATGTGGCCGTGTTCTCATCCCATAAAGTTAAGGTGGAATGAGAACATTTCACTTTACAGAATCCACAGACTTGTTCCCATTCTTAATACCTAATATTTGTTCTCAAAAAAGAGACACTAACAAAGTAAAATCAAGCAATAATTTGGCACCAAATGAACCCTTGCATTGGAAATATATACCCTCACTTATGTAATGACTAAAATGTTAAATGATAATTCAGAAGGTTAAGACTATAATACATAATTTATATTTTCTATCTTGTTTTATTTTTCCTTTATTACTTTATATTATAGATTCCATAAAGATAAACCTTCCTTCTCTGAGTTTTGCATGTCATTTACCAAATATTGGGTCTAGACATGTGGTGTCTAACAGGTAAAATATGGACCACAACTCAGCTCACAAAAACATTCTATGTGGCCTGTGGTATCCTGCAGAAGTGTAAAAATATTTAAAGTCTTTCTTCTAGTATGTGATAACTGTGAACTGTCATTTTAAAAGTCACTTCCCAGTTAACCATTTCACAGCAGCACTACATGAAACACATTGAGGAATTAAATACCAGTGCGCCATTAAGACTTCTGTCTTGGTTTGAGTTTCGTTGGCATAGTTTTACTGAGTGACTCTTTATATGCAATTGGCATTCAGTTCTGTTTTGTCCATGTCTGTGCTCATGTTCAGTTTTGCTGCCACCTGCTCTGAAACACATCATATTATCAAATGGTGACATGATTCCTTTAGTTAATCTTCTGTGATCCATCAGTTTTATGCCTGAGGTGGCCCTGGCAACTTTTTGGTTGCAAAAGTGTAATTGTTTAGTATGAAGTGTTTCAGATCTTCACCTTTTGGCCTGCAGAAATTATGAAGTGATTTGTAAGGTTCTGCTTCTCAGGCTGCACTTTTTCAGTTTTTCCACCTGCAGTGATCATGTGGTAGTTTGTGGGAGAAAGTAATGCAATTTCAGAGTTCTAGTCTTACTTCAAACCTGCAAGAGTAGGGAAGGCTACACATCCGTTAATGCATTACATTCTCCTCAGTGCTTATTCATCTATTGAAGGTTTTTGAGATAGACTGCTGTGGTTGAATTGGTAAAAGTTAATTAAAGCACATAGGTGCAGTCTGATGTGCATGACTGAGCACCAATTGAATTCCTGTGTAATTATCTCATGCTCATCACAAGTAGCAGTGGTGTACTTGGCAACGGTACCTTTTTTTAGCAGAGATATACTGATCCTTGATATGGCTTGTTGTGTGGACAATATGCAGTGTTTTGTCAGGGGGTTAGAGTAGCAACAACTACCTTGATGCAATAGGGCCATTGTATGGTTAATTCTGTATTATTATGTGCAGATTTTCAAAGTGTTACTTCAGAAAGGTTTAGGAGCACATTCTAGGATGAAAGGCAGTTGGCTAGCTTCTCTTAAATCTCTCTTGGTTCATTTTTCCCACAGATATGTCTCTATTGGTTCCCTTTTCCCAGATATATTTATGAAAAATAATTCCCCCTGCTAAGAGAAAAAAGATTGACAGTGAAGGTCATGTTTTCAAAAGCTCATGGTCCAGGGAATGTTATATCATTATTTTGTATTTAAGTTGTCAGGAAACTATAGCTTTGCCCAAGGAGCACAACAGAAAATGCTATTACCCTACAATGCATGTAACTAAACTTGAGAGCATCACTGGATAACTGAGGATCAACACAGTAAAAGCTCTGAAGCAAGCTTTTAACAAACAGTTGTCACTTTTCAAAATTACATGCCAGATTAGTGAAGTGCCAACGAAACTCAATTGATACTAGAACTAATAGCAAACACGGGGAAGCTGTTTTCCGATGGAGAATTTGCCAAGGACTGCTATAGAATATTTACAAGTGTGGCCTGTCCAGAGAAAAAATATCAGTAGGAAATCTGACCCCCTCTTATCAGACCATTGCAAGATGAGTGAAGGACCTATCCAAAAACATCTGTGATAATCATTGTAGAAGACTATAACATTGTCAGTTCTTCTGCTTGGTATTAGATGTACGTACTGATGTTGAGGACACTGCACTGTTTTATATGTTTGTTGGAGGAGTTACTACGTCTTATGTGCTGGAAGAAATGCTTGATGTTTGCACAATGAAGGACACAGTGACAGGAAAGGACATTTTTGAGCAAGACAAAAACATATAGAAGAAAATTAAGCTCAGTGAATCAAAACTTTGAGGGAGTTAAATGGGGTCTGAATCACAGTTTAAAGCCCTTCATGAAGAAGTAGGTGCAGAGCAGGATGACACAATTTTCTTCTGTCAAGTTTGGTGGCTGAACAGGGCAGAAACAATGGACATATTTTTGGTTGCTGTATGACAAAATAAAATCTTTCATGCCTGATAAAGATAACAATGCCATGTTCTTGGAAGATGATCTTTGGCTCATTACAGCCGAGTGAAGTCTGCAGGCATTTCTGCAGTTACCACCTACTGCTCCTCTAGGCTTCAAATATTGCCTGTTCATATTTACATTAATAATTCCAAAACCATGTTACATACAAGGTATCTGAAAATTTTATCTTGAAGCATACATGATAGCAAACACAATTGTATTGATATATGATCTCTGTCAATGGGTATTTGTTAAAAATGTAAGGTGATAACTTCAATTTTTAAATGTTGAAGCCACGCCCACTAGGAGTTAAAGGTACACACTCAAAAGAGCTCTACTGGAGGGAATGAGTTAAAATCTGGCTTTTCTTGTAGACATCACAATGTAGTTGGCAGACTTAAATATGAAATTTCAGGGGAGTGATCAATTGGTCAATAGATTGTATGAGCATGTAATTCAAAAGCTGGAACTGCTGCAGATACATTAGACCAAGCAAAAACTGGTTCATTTTTCAAACCTAAATACAAGGTCTTCTGATACAGTCAGCTATATAAAATACTGTGCCCTACTATCCAAGCTTGTTCAGAAATGCAAACATAGATTTCAGGAATTCTGTTAACACAATTTTGAGATGAAGATCTTTGGAAACCATTTTGCAGGGAGCTCTGAATTGTTCCTGACAGCATAGGAACTTAAGTTACCATGATTTAATCAGTAGAGGAGACCTGGTGGCAGGGACTACAAATTATTAACTGTAGGCTGTCTGTCTTTCATTTCTTAGCAGTCCTATATTCCTGTAGTCTATCAGTCATTTTATTGTAACAGAAGTGGAACTGGGTGAACTGAACTTGTAATACCAGACCGTTTTGTTACTGTTGTTTCATTGGTATTGTATTGACAGCAAGTGTATATAGTTCTCATATGTCATGATTGAGACTTGGTTCCAAATCAAATACTATTTTTTTTTGGGGGGGGGGGGCTATAGTTTAAAATTAATATTCTGCCTACTATATTCTGATTTCACATTGTTTTATTGATGGTACATCATTTTTCTTTTCTAAGATTATTTTACTTTGGTACTGGTATTTTTAGTGAAATCCTGTGTGTGTGTGTGTGTGTGTGTGTGTGTGTGTGTGTGTGTGTGTGTGTGTGTGTGTGTGTGTGTGTGTGTGTGTGTGTGTTAAAAGCTGGGGCCTCTGATAAGCTGACTGATTTTCTCCTTATTCAGCCCAGTGAGAGAAACATCAGTGTGTCTCACAATGGAGTCACCAATGGCCATAATGTTGAATTGCATGGTGGCTTGCCTTATCGGCTTAGAAGTAGTTTCTCCATGAGGTATGACTGTATGCGTTGATGTGGGTGTCATTTTGAAAGAGTGCATTCGCGGCTGCTGAGAGTATTTTGTAATGTGCACTTTGTCTAGGATGTCCTTGGGGTTTTGGAAGGTTACATATATGGGTCTATGTGTCTGCTTTAAATTGTATATAATGGGACAATTTTGTTGATATTAGAAGTGATTTTATGTGAGAGCTTTGATTCTAGTGACATTGGGCCAATTCATCTCTCACATACCATATCAGTTTGCTTGAGAATTAACTGGTTGTCAGTAAATATTAAGTGATGTCTACTTTGCCTCAGGAAACCCATATTCACCAAGCTGGTAATGGAGATACTGGGAAAGTTCATATCCATGGCAACAGTACCCTTTTTATTGATTAATCAATTGGAGTGAGAATGTAAAGTGATGTCAGGAGTATCCAGTTTCCAACTCTATTTGTCAGTTTGGGATTTCCTAAAAAGGTACTATGGGGGCGGACAAATTCTTAGCCCATATTTGAAAGCTTAGAGGAAAAAGGTGCATAGCATCCTTGGCAAAGCAATGTGGTCTGCTGACCATGTTCTCCCAAGGGAACAAATATTGGATCTCCTTAGAATGACACCAGAAAGACATTTGTTGAACTCAATCATTTTTGCTCATATTGTGGCATCATTCTTGGTGATGGTAATATGCTACTCAGTGTCAGGATCATACTAACCCATACCTCTCAAACTGGAAACGTCAATAATCGGGACAGAGTCCCGTGAAAAGTAGGAACAACTGGCCAGAAATCTGTGTAATAGCTAACATAAAATTTGCATGCTTAATTATGTAACCCCACCCACTCCAATGATATTGTGGGATACCAACATTCAAATGCAAATTGAAGAACAATATTAAACATAAAATATAACCAAAGCAATAATGTTTTATTTATATTAACATTTGAACTTGTATCAAACTTTGGTTTAGGGAAGGGATTGGAATTTTAGGTTTAGGGAGCACAGGAAGTGAGTTTTTAGCATTAGGGAATGAGAATGGAGTTTTAGGGTTAGAGTCATGGTTTTGATAGAGCTATGGAAATTATGTAGATGGGGGAGATAGAATTAGTGGGAGTTCAAGCACTTATGCATTCAATCAAGTGGCAGTGAGGAAGTATATAGCAAGCATATTACAACTGAGTGCTTGTAGTACACCCAACAAATACACTTACCTTCAAATTACTGAACAAAAACTATGATCAGCCTTTAAAATATATTCTCATTGAACAGAATGCAAACAGAAACCTAAAAGGACACAGTGCAACAAAAGACCTAACTTAATTTTAACTTGCATAGAAAAGTCTGAAAAATCAGCTCAGCTTAGTGGATTAAAATGCCAAATGAACTAAAATAAGTCAGTAGCCTTTCAATGTTGAGATGCAGGGTAACAACAAGGGCCTTTTTAAGCCTATCCATGTAGAAAGGTCTCTGACAAGTTCTGATACCCTAGTTAAGTGTAAGCAGGGGCTTGGAAGATGAAACATTTACAAGCAGGGCCTAGAAGATGAACCATTTGTTCCATTAGAGACATAGGTGCTAAACCAGGGATGAATTTCCTGATACCCATCCAATTGTCCAAGTTGCACTTGAATTGGGTTAAACAGTAATCCTGTTTGTTAACCAGGTTGGTCCACTTTATGCATATTGTCCCGTTTCTTGGGTGACTCAGGAGCAATGCATGATTAAAAGTGACCTGCTCAGAGTCAAACATTAGGCAAATAAGAGCTGAAAACAATCAAACCCTCTACCACATGAACTACAACTCGTAATCTTAACCTCTGCACCAGCTGCCAGACTTCAGCAGTAATAATAAAATGTTTTATAGATACCATGTTTAAATACTAAGATAAGCAGTATTCCTGAAAGACATTACACCTGCACATTAAATGACGTAGATTTCCACTTGGGTTCTTGAAAGAACAATAGAAACTTAAGTGTTTAATAGAATCACTAGAGCCCAAATGAAAAAAAAAACAATGCTTAATTATTATTTCTCAAGGATCAGATTTACTTATTTCAGTCAAGTATACCAAAATATATTTTAACATCTAATTACAGAAATCTAACAATGAAATTATAGGTTCATAGGTTCATAGGTAGGTACTAGGCTATTGGCCCAAGAGCCTAAGTAAGCCGAGCCAACAAGGTTCCCTGGCTTATGCCACTCAAGAAAGTTATTTTCCTTTATATTCCATTTATTTATGGAGCACCACCACTTCTAGGCTATTTGCTGATTACAAATGCAGTGGCTGTAATTTGCCCTATAGCAGTTACTGTACTTTTTCTTCCATCATGTCTTGATTGAGTTGTATAGTGGCATAACACCTCCTGCTTTTCAGTAGTGGAAGCACTCATCTGCTGTGTTACACTAACGTAAAGTTTGGATCCAGCATTGCGTAACAAATCAATGACAACATTTAAAATGCAAATGATACAGAGCAAACTATACTGCCAAAACAATTTGACTATTAATGCAAAGAGAATGATCAACCACAGTGTTACACTACCCTACTCCCCCCCTCCCAACAGGCACACAACAAAACCACCACTGCCACCAAGACACTGGTTCTGTTACGTATGTTTTTCAGTTTTGAAAGAGTTTTTTTTTTAACCTCAAAGAGCTTGTGTATTTCAATTCTGCTTGAAGGCACAACAGCATTAGCCCAAGTTTCAACAAAACTAAGAAATACGAAACCTGCATCAAGCTACATAAGGTTGCCTGCAGTGAAGTTAAAGTCAAAGTCTTAGAAGGTTCTCCTGAAGGTGACATAGATAAATCTGGTACAAAACAGTAGAGCTAGCAAGTACGAATCAAGAAAAAACTAAAAAGCAGAGGCTATGAGATGTATGTGTAGGGTCTTGCACACTGGAGAAGGTGAAAAGAAAAGCATTAGGCAGATTCAGCATGTTTTGCAAGAAGGCATGCTGGTAACTGCACTTCTGAAAGTAAAATGAGCATGTGAAAGTCCAGGAACCTGAAGTAAGGTGTTATGAGGGCTGAAACGGTCATCTGGGTATGCAGAACCACTTACGCATACTACACTGTCAGCTAAGGGATAGCAAACAATGGAAGAAGGGCCTGGAATGATAATCTGATAGGATAGCCAGCATTATAGACTAAGGAGAGTTTGAAGATCCCAGTACAGTAGTGGGTAAGATTGATGAAATGGAAGAAGTAGCTGGCCAAGCAACTGAGACCTTTTCAGTTCTATACTTAGGCTTGAGTTACTTCTTTCTCATAATTACATTCACAACCCCCTTTTTCCCATTTTTGTACATGGAGTGGGGGTGTCACTTCTGCAGTGAGTGATGTAGCCAGATAATTTAATTTTGTATTTGTCTGATCTTATTGCTGCCCCCCCAACCCACCTGGCAGTTAAAGAATTGACACATTACCTGCCACCACTTAACAAATGTTTGCTTCACTTTCACACTTTTTTCAATCTATGTAACTCCAATTAGAGGCATTAATTTAGATGACCATCATGGAACAGTAAGGCCAAAAAAAAACATGTTTTCTCTAATTAATGTTTAGAAAATTGCACTCAATAGAGTACAAAGAGTTTGCCTACCTACACACTTGTCAACAGTGACAAATTATCTAGAGACAATGTTCACACTATGGGATGGATAACCCTTGCACTACATTGGTGGACAATAATGATATCAGTCTGTGATTCTCTGAGAAAAGTCCAATGTGTATTAGACCACACAATATAGGACTGTGCAGACTATGAAAAAAATTAAACAGAAGATGCTTAAAAAAGAGAAAAGTAATGTTAAACCCTATATTAGGTAATACTGGAACATAAAATTCAACAGTGTAGCCACTATGGATTAACTCGTCTTAAACCAACGAATAAATACTTCAATAAAAATTTGAATAAGATGGAGAAACATGGCGTCGTCTGATGAAGCATCTGTGATGTCAAAGCAATAACCGTATTAAAAAGTTTTTATTTTTCCTGCCGTGATTCTCCATCTTATTCAAATTTTTATTGAAATACTAGAACATAGCACAGATATTAAACTATGACACAAGTGCTAAAATATGAAACTAACTATTTACTAACTTTAAACCTTGCTTCATTAAGAAAGAGATACAAAAGTACCTCCTGAAGATTTAGACAACAACACATAAATCAACAGACAAAAAAAAACAAGTTAATACTAATAAATTGTGGACTTAAAATATGAAAAAAGTAATCTTTAGTAACATTATGGTGAGATTTCACTCTATTGTATTTTAAAAGTTGTTTACAAATATACAACAGATGTATCACTGCTGAAGTATGATCATCAAACTTTTAACTGCATTATCTAGCTCCTCAGATAATGTTTTCTGTAGAGACCTTTAATAGAGCATTATAGGTATGCAAATATATCATTCCCCAACTGTTAAATGAGATCTGAAAGTAAATGACAATTTCTTTCTTACTATACCAGATTATTATATTATATCAAGATTATATTTTTGATGGAACATGGAAGTTAATGACTGACCTGACTTTAAAGGAAAACTTATTTATTCCATAATTTCTATAGCATTGCATAATGTACCTGATGACAGTCACAGAACCACTCAGAATAGCTGAATGAAGCTAATAACCAAACATAACCTCCTAGGAAGGAACAGAAGTGCTCTTCTTAATACTCTTTTTTTGTGTGTAAACTTTATTTTTAGTGTTTAAACATTAAAGTTTTGGTTGGCTAACAGCTTTTGTTCTGTGATTCCAAGTGATTCCGTCTTGAGGTACATTATAGCCTCTGGTTTTTAGTTTATCTTGGTACAAAACAGTACTGTGTGCTATGTATGTACTCAGTAAGTCCCAGGATAGAAAATGAAGGAACAGCTTTGCAGCATTATGCATTTCATTTTTCTAAGTTTTAACTGCTTTTTAATGTTTACTAAAAAGCACAGGGCACGTCCTCTAAAACATGCTGTTTATCATCTACCAAGAATACACTGCATATACAAATAAAGTTTCTATTAGGCATATGCGGTAATGCATCCGCTTTTTTTTTTTTTTTTTTTTTTTTTTTGTAATTCTTTTTTACTTTGAAGGTCAAGCTGATGGAGCAAGTAAATTTCTCTCATCCTGCACAGTGATGGATGGACGCTGGGCAGATTCTACAGAACTGAAATAATTTAAATTGTGCACAGTGCAGGCTACTTTCATTCACTGCTACTGCTACTGCTATTATGTATTTCCACAACCCAAATCCAGGACCAAAACAGTACTGTCATCATGCACTTGGCCCCTGAACGTTGATGATGTTGCAGGATATGCTGGCGATGCGTGATAATGTCATTCATTATTTAAAACCTATTAAATAAAAATAAAAAAAAATTGGGAATTGAGGAGGCCACTCAGAAATTCATGGCACTCCATTCATTTGCCCTTAAAACTGAAAAATACCAAAGAATTCAGTACGGTTAAGAGGTATGTACTAACCTGAGACACATAGTTTGAAAGCTCTATAATGCCTCTCTTTACATAGTCCAGGAAGGTACATCACAGGACATTTACACCTACAAAGACTATGATGGAATCATACTAGTACCTGTGGTTTAATGACTTGAGTGCTTATGTGATTTGGCTGATCCTGGCTCTGGATAAGCAGCTAACAGTTGTTCTGGAACCCATCAATAAACTCATCACACCAAATGACATTTGACGACCTTTATTAAATTTCCATAACATAGCTTTGTTTACCAAATTCATTAATTACACCTATTCGTAATAAAATTGATTCTAAACACAGCATAGCATCCTTGAAATGTTAATCAGGGCAGTGTACCTACTCTCCCTGCCCAGTATCTGCTCGCTTACTTTACTTATGAAGCACCATCCTTATAATGTTAATCAGGGCAGCGTACCTACTCATCCTGCCCAATAAGCAGGGTCCATACCTCTGCTCGCTTACGTTACTTATGAAGCAGTGTCCCATCTCACTCTATACACCATTCATTGAATTACCTTCCACCAGATAAGCAGCATCCTTACCTCAGCTTGCTTATCTATTCAGCAAGCTTCCTCCAACTGCTCGTTTTCCTTTCCCCAGATCTTTGAAATGAACATCCAAACACCAGAAGTGGGACAGAAGAGGGCAAGCTTGTCCCTCTTCTCTGCCTACCCCAACTGATAAAATAACCCCTGACCCACCAATGAAAAGGGGAGGGTGGGTAGCAAGTTCATGCCAAATGTGATTGCTTAACCCAGCTACACTAGACTAAACCTCTTAAGTCTCTCCCCATCCTTATCTCATTTCCTCCCAACCATCCCTGCCTCCACTTAACCCTTTCACCTCCCCAACCCACTTAACTCCTCCTAATATCAACCTACCCTCCCCCATGAAAGAAGATGTCCCTGGACAACTTGGTTTGTTGCCAGACTTCATTTGTCCTGGTCTCCTTCAATAAACACATCACACCAAATGACATTTGACGACCTTTATTACATTTCCATGACATAGCTTTGTTCACCAAGTTCATTAATTACAACTATTCATAATATAATTGATTCTAAACACAGCATAACATCCTTGTAATATTAATCAGGGCAGCGTACCTACTCACTCTGCCCCAGTAAGCTGTGCCCATGCCTCTGCTCGCTTACTTTATTTATGAAGCACCATCCTTTTAATGTTAATCATAGCAGCGTACCTACTTACGCTGCCCAACAAGCAGGGTCCATACCTCTGCTCACTTACTTTACTCATGAGGCAGCGTCCCATCTCACTTCATATACCATTCATTGAATTACCTTCCACCAAATAAGCAGCATCCTTACCTCAGCTTGCTTCTCTATTCAGCAAGCTTTGTCCAACTACTCATTTTCCTTTCCCCAGATCCTTGAAATGAACATCCAGACACCAGAGGGAGAACAGAAGAGGGCAAGCCTAACCTTTTTCTCTGCCAACCAGCCTGACCAGGCTGTTCCCCCTCCCTTCTATCCAAAATTGTTCAATCTACTACTTCCCTAAGGGACAAGCCAAACATCATTCGGTGTACCCAAAATCAACTCGCCTATGCTCAGCAATGAAATAATCTATGTGCCCAGTCATAAACACCCCCAATTCACTCATTACCTAATCATTCTTAATCCCTGTTTGTCCCTAGCCTTTCCCCTTAAAAGCTCTCTTTCCTTATGTTACCTATATCATTACTAGGTAATTAAGACCTGTCCTACAGCTGCCTTATCCTGCAACCAAGCTTCCTTTAAACCTTCTAACTTCCCTGTAACAATGCAGTCAGTTTCTAAAAACTACCCCAAAAGCCACCTACCTACCATGCTTCCTAAAACCCCATCTACAAAATTCACCCAAACCCCAAGTGAAATGATCCTTGTGCTATTCTGTAAAACCTTAACCTGGTATGTAATATAAACACTAGCTACTCAAGGGACAAATTTGTCACCCCAAAGATACCACACGTAAGGAACAACTCCAGCATCCTGTCAAACACCTCATTGACCCTTCCCCCACATATGGTTCAAACAACTGGATGAGTGAATACAACCCCCCAAGGTTCCAAGAAAGCAAGGATTGAACTTCACTGGCTTGCAAAAGCCATAGAGCTGCAGCCTAATAAGATCCTATGCTCCTATGAATGTCGTGACTCTACTCATCCCATGGGATCCCCACACTCCCCATAACCGTCCTAAACAGGTTTTCCCCTTGGTCTCCCTACCTACCCTTTCCTTACTTGCCCCCTATACCAAACACACTAATCAGCTCCCACTAATTAAACACAGAGCTCTAACATGCCTTACTAAGGTGACTACTCAAACCCTCCTTGTGCCCCGTTCCAGAGGCAAGAACATCCATCCTATCAAAACATCATCTTTCAAATCCCCTTTTCAAGCCACTGCATGATGCCTTCTGTACTTTAGCAATCTGCAAGGAATAGAAAAAACAATAAGTTCTATGTGCACACTTACCTATAATTACTTAACATGGAGGCACTGACAAGGACCCCTGCCACCCCAACACAAACTCAAATGCCCATCCTTCTCTGACTAGCACTGTAAAATCATCTACCAAAATGAACAACTTTGCAATCCACTTACTTCCATCAGTAACTGTTGCCCATTTGTGCTCCCCATGTGTAATCTCCTCACATGCCCCTGCTTCCATCATCCGTGAATTCACTGTGTATTGCCACAACTGGTACTCGGCACACCACCATCTACAAATAAAAGGACAAAATTAAACCCTCTAATATGTAAAGAGAAGGCTCCACCTTATACTCAGCTATTCCCAATTACAGATGCAGCATTCCAAGACCCCATCTGCAAGAAAGAAAAAGACATGCAAATCATCCAAAATACATAACACATATTCCAAGACATCTTCAAGTTCCATAGATTGTATAGTCTCTGGGATACATACCTATCTCTTCAGCAGGTCCTATTTATATCACAGGCAAGCTTTAAATCTTTAGAATGGGTAATTCTGGTGCTGTTATGTTTTGTGGATATGCAGGAGGTCCATCAGAGTGGGGTCTGACAATGCCCTGTATGCCAGGCATAAATCTAAGCATGTAGGAGACAGAACATAGGGATAGAGCCTTGAGGCAGTCTGCATAGGACATATTACTTATGCCCTGTATTCCTTTAGTGAGGAACCTCTGTGGATGTTCCAATTGTTGGATATGCCTGCTTAAGTACATATCAAGGGGGGCATTGTATTCCAAGTCAGACTTTCAAACTCAAACCCTGAAGCAAGAAAATTTAATCTCTCTAACCAAAACCAAGGTACTCTTCAGCAACTGAGAATAACTTACTAAGGTTCATCCCACTAGGTCCAAGTAACGAGCATTAATGTGCCACCCTTCAAAAAGCTAACTGGTTTCACATCTGCAAACTTTTCTATTTTCCTTTTTTTTTTATTTTTTTTTTATTTACATATAAGATCATCTGCAAATCCTAATGCCCCACTGTCAGGTCCTCAAAGTCAATACCTTCCTCTGGCTATTCTCTCTGTCCTAGCAATATCTGGATGGGTTGGCCAACAGAACATCCATCTCACTGTTTTAACTTGACTCTGAAATATGTTATATGCAGGCAATTCTACATTCTGAACAGTCATGATTGCCAAAGCATTGTTAGCATTCCAATACTCCATTTGCAATTTCAGTGATTATCACTAGATTTAGTTATAGCTGAACCATCATAGACAAAAATGCAAAGAGGCTAACACTGCCCAAGGCTGCTTGTCTGTAATCCATAAGCATACCAGTCTGCCAGACAGATCATGTGCCAATCAACTATGGAAAGAGCTAATCTATTACCATGATCATCCTAAGCCTAAGAAGTTGGTTCCACGCACATGTGTAGGCCCACTTTAATCCATGTGCAATGCCAATAAATATGTACTCCTTTTTAGTACTCAAGATCAAAATTGTTAGGGTAAGTCTGCAAGTAGATTAGTTTTGAGAGTGCATTAAAGAAGTATTGCTTTCTCCTTGAATGGACAAATCCAGCAGAACATGGAGCAAGCCTGTGAACCTCCACCCCATCTGCTATGACCTTAATAGCCAAACACAAGAAAACAATGCTGCTTTAGGATTCCAATGTGCATGATCCAGTGAGAAAACTCCCAACAACAAACAGGCCTTGAATCTTGAGCATCAAAGACACTTCATTTTCATGTACAAAATTCCCCCCACTGCTCTAATCAAAAGCAAGACAACCCATGGCTCGGCTGCAGCCAGCCTCCATTCATCACATTCACAGCCACCACCGGGCTCCACCACACATGCGCCAAGGGCAACAATGCCTCCGAGCCCATGAAACCTGCCCTGACATTATATTACTAATAAATGGAAGATATGTGATAAAGCTTGTGCACATGTGTTACACTCTCTCCTTACCTAGCAGTTATCATTGTGATTAGACTTTAGAGGGAAATAGAGATTAAAAACAACCGACAAAAAAGAAACAAGTTAAACCCCATCAATAGCCAGGATGAGCATCAAATGAGCAATTGCGTAAGGCTAGTAGTGTTCAACAATCCACCAATGAAGAAACATAGCAAAAACAAAATGCAAAACATTTGAATAGGCAGGCATATGCCCTCATGACTTATATGAGTAATCTTCTTCAAATGTTTTCCTAATACATGATCACGAGTTCATAATTATATAACACAAACACCTTTCCTTACAAGTTTTATCTTTACAAAAGCCGGCAAATGTAAGAATCTCTTTTCTTACCAAAATGCATTACTTTGTCAGAAACATTTCTGCGTCAAAATGAGCTGTGGCACTGTGTTATAATAATCCTTGCAAGGGTTACAAAACCAACAGCTTATAAACTATAATCAATAACTGGGATGTTAAATCCAGGAAACAGGGCAGGCTTCAGTTGCAAAGTGACCCTGAGCAAATATAATCAATTTTATTAGGAGACAAGATGGCTTCTTGTCACTGACAATCCATCTGGCAGCCCTTTCACAAAATTTAAGTAATGTATTAGTAGTGAAGTTAACAGACACAAAACCTGGTACCTGGGTGAACACCTCTCCAACACAAGACAAAAGAGAAGTGCGCCGTGAGCATCAGTCACAACCGTTGACAGCCAGATCCAAGCACCTGCGAAACAGCTCTCCTGCCAGAAGCAAAGCTCACCCTGCCAATTCTGCCAATGTTCCTCTTTTGAAAGCCGGAAGCCATAGAAATAACCCCAGCGTGAACCACCGCAATATGTGCGCAAACACCAACAGCAACCTTGCCAGCAGCCAGATCAGCAACCATGCCAACCCTCCTAAAATGAAATTCAAGTTTCTTTTTTTTTTTAAACAGAGCTCCACCCAACTAGAGGATGTAACCCTCCTAACGGCAATATAACCCCTGCTCCACCTGCACACCCAGGGTAGAAAAGCCTACTTGCCTGCTGAGTGAGTCCCTCATGTCAGAAGCCTGTGAAACAACACTGCCCATCACCCACGACTCCAGTGAGCCCAATGCAGCCACAACAGTCCTGAAAACCCACAACACACCACCCCCAATGAGCCGAGAACACCATCAGCAAGCAAATACCAAAATTACATTCTTTTTTTTTTTTTAATTTAAACTGCGCAACTGAAGACACAACAAAATCCCCACCCTCCCATGACTGGACTGGACTGAACACAAGTTATCATTACCACCAACCTCTGGAATTGAGCCTCACTCACCTCCTCAATACCTCACCACTCTAAGGCCTACCAGACCACTCTTCCCTTCATGTCGACTTGGAAGAGAACCTGCTGTAGCAATTTCATGCCAAAATGTGATTGCTTAACCCAGCTACACTAGACTAAACCTCTTATGCCCCTCTCCATCTTTATCTCATTTCCTCTAAACCATCCCTGCCTCCACTTAACCCTTTCACCTCCCCAACCCACTTAACTCCTCGTAATATCAAACTAACCCCCCCACCCCATGAATGAAGATGTCCCAGGACAACTTGGTTTGTTGCCAAACTTCATTTATTTTATCTTTGTTAAATCTGGTTAGAGGGACATCAGTATATCTTACAATGGAGTCCCTTGTGATAAGAGTTGTGTAAAATGTGTTTGCTTGCCATAGGGGCTTAGTGTTTGGGGCTCCACTGAGAGTGACAGTAAGTGTGGTGTTAGGTGTTGTTTTTTCTTATTGCCTTTGGGCTTGCTGAAGTATAGATTTGCAGTGGGTGGTCTAGGTGATATTTGTTATTTAGGAAGATTGCTTTTAAGGGCTTCAGCATATATTAGTCTATGTGTGTGTTGTGTGTGATTTGAGGTGGTGTTGTATGCATGGTTTTGACACCCTAATGTGGACTTGTATGCAAGAATTTAGCCCCCAATCTCCTTGTGTAAGTACACCTTTCACATACTGTATCTGATTCTTTAAGAGTTAAGTGATTGTCAGTAAACATGAGACAATTGCTACAATGCCTCTAGATACCCATTTCCAAGAAGGTGGCTACAGAGAAATTAGGAAATTGCATATTCATACTGTCTAGTCCTTTGATTTGTGAGTTACAAGGGGATGGTGTATTGGGTTAGGTGGCTATTATGGGTACCAAGTTTGTGCAGGCTAATAAGGGCTCTTTATTGGGGGAGATTATTTTAAAAAGTACTAAACTCTACTAACTTTAATGTTTACACAATACTGAATTCTACTAAATTTGTAGGTATTGCCACTAGACTGCCAGCTAGCTGCTCTAAGCGTGCTGGCACACAAGGCATTTGCACTATATTGCTGTTTTACAGGTTACAGATTTATGGACTGTTATACAGAGAAAATTTGCTTTCTAAGTTTTTGCTGTACAGGACACTGCTAACCCACTCAAACATGCAAAATCTGTAGCAGCACAGAAAAACAGAAAACTAAATAATGAGACTTCTGGCCAATAAAATGATTACAGTATGACTCCTTTTGTATATTTCCCATCTCAGATAGACCCAGCAAACACATCCTTCCCCAAGATGAATAAACCCTGTCCTTCTCATGTAAATACACAGTAGAAGGGTCCCACAAGTGCAAGGCTCAACAAACCACTTAAACAACTAGCTGGAAATTCCTTGCTGAAGGTAATTTCGTGACAGTAACAGTTACAAAAAATTCAGTGAAATGCAAACATAAAAGATGGAAACAAAAGTGATCACTCAGAATAACAAATACAATTTAGAAAACAAAGGTGCTTAACTTTGCCTGGATGGTATTGGATACAAGTAAAACATGTCAGGAATGTAGGTTAGAACTGCAAGATGTGCTGAGCTCCAGGAAAATGAACAGGAAACAGTATGTATTAAAGGAGATTTATTCAAGAACAATATTGATTTGCTGGGTTGGCACTCAAGTATCAAGGGTCTGTGGAAAACAATGGGTGGGAAGACTACATAAATAGATTACACAACAGTAAACAGCAATGAAAAAGGGGAGATTGGGACCTTGGAAATCAGATAATCATAAGGTGTGGAGGGCAGAGACACACCCCAGGATTCACGAAGCTTGGCGCAAGGACGGTTTTAGCCTGAGCATCCTCCTTACAGATGGTGCACCACTACCATATGTATATTTATGAGGGCATGCTGCCACACCCTCGACGTGCACAGGATACATGTGTGAGTGCAGGGGGCATGTTTAAGTGCTCTACGGAGGCTTAAACATGCCCCCACTGTTGCACAACCTACAATACTTACTATTAGAGCCCACCTCTAATAGTAAGCAATTAATTCAGTGTCCGTGGATACTGAAATGTATGCTAAGTATACAAGAGTGTCCACGAACACTGAAATAAAATCAGAGTAGTAAACACACACAAGCACATAGTGGAATGTTGAGCCCCGTCCCTAGAACTATCACAATTAGATTCCCTGTGTCCCTATTTTACATTTGTATTGCTTCATTATTGAAAGTGTAAGCGAAGTGCAGCGTGTTTGCTCATTGCTGCCCACTGCTTAGCGTAGCTTACACATCAAAATCATCCAGATAAAAAAAACATGCAGACTCAATGTTAATGTCAATAGTGTAGTGGTTAGAGCATCCACCCAATGAACAGGTATTCATGGTTCAAGTCCCACTATAACACATCATGTTCCATGTGGAATGTGTATATGAACATATTTATACATCTTTTTGCTGTATAACCTACATAATAACATGTAAATGTGACTGGAGTACTGCATGAAATGTTTAACTAATGTCATTCAATCAGAGTGGTAATGTCATAATGAATAAGCACTAGTAAGCATGTTTAAGCATAAATAAGCGGTAGTAAGCATATATAAGCACCAGTAAGCATGTTTAAGTGTGTTTGCGTGGGGTTATGCATTGCTTTCACAGATTAAGCAAAGTAGAAGCTAACTGAGTGTAAGAAACTGTAACCAGAGGTTACATATATATATATATATATATATATATATATATATATATATATATATATATATATATATATATATATATATATATATATATATATATATATATATATATATATATATATATATATATATATATGTGTGTGTGTGTTTGTGTGTGAGCATAGATATGCACAGATATACAGCTATGATAGGAAACAGCACACGAGAATGACATATGTTCACAGGCTATGCCAATGGAAGTAAGGGGCCCAAGCATTAAACATGTAACACGTAGCATGACCCCTCCCCCCCCAGCAGAGCAGAGGAAACATACACACAGACCCACAAACAATGTAAATAGTTCACTGCTCCCCAGACCACAGGCAGGATACAATCGGGGGGTGGGGGGTACAGAGTGCACCCATGAAATCTAATCTTGGAACACAGACAGAAGCATCCCTTGTGGGATGCCCCAAAAATTGACATAAAACCAAAGGAAGCCAATATAACGACCATTCTGGCTGGGGTGCGTACATACCCAGAATACAAGGGTGGGAAAGACTGATGACCCATTGGTTGAGACAACGTATGACATGGGTCCCATCAAGTGGAGAGTGGGCAGCGTGTAGTGGTGTGTTCAGACCCGACCTGCACCCAGAGTAAGGATGGGTGCTGTAGAGGAGGTGCGGGTGGGGTGACTATGGGGAGCTAGTTATGGCTCTAGGTGTGCAGGTGTTGGCTGATGTGGGTCTATATGGACAGCCCCAGGGATGTGAGCAAAAGTGTTCATTGGGCAAAGGGATCGCCCAACGAGCAGCCACACCCGCTACGAGTCCCACTGCAGCAAAGTCTAATCTACATGGCAAAGAACGGAATAACCAAATGTAGATGTATATATGTAGAGGAATGTGTAGCTAAATAGAGATATACTTCTGCCTCTCCATAGTACAAATGTATACATACAGTGACAGAATACATATAAATACCCACATATAGATATATACATATGTAGATACCCATACACCCATATGTTGTTAGATATATATAGACAGCAATATATAAATATATACATGCATGCATACATATACAGATATAGCTGTATATAGTAATGTATATATATATATATATATATGTGTGTGTGTGTGTGTGTGTGTGTGTGTGTGTGTGTGTGTGTGTGTGTGTGTGTGTGTGTGTGTGTGTGTGTGTGTGTGTGTTTGTGTGTGTAAATATACACTTGTAAATAGCTAGGATATGAGACAGCAGTTATGAATTACATATGTTTACAGGCCGTGCAAATGGGGGTGAGGGGTTCATTCAACAAACGTGTAACACGTAGCATCAACCACCCCCACCGAGACAGGTGAAACATACAAACACACGATACAAGTAAGCACACCATTGCTTCCCAGACCACAGGCAGGATACTACCAGTGGAAGAGACCTGCCAAGTCTAATCTTGAAACAAAGACATCAATGTCCCTTGTGGGACACCCCAAAAATTAATGATCATCGAAGTCAGTCCCTGTAATGATTTATCCAACCAGGCTGTATACGTACATGGACCAGTAGGCTGTGCAAGGCTGATGACCCATGGGTCGACACAACGTACGACATGGGCCCTGACATGTGGAGAGTGGGCAGAGTGTAGTGGTGTGGTTAGACCCCACCTGCACCCACAGTAAGGATGAGTGCTGTAGAGGAGGGGCAGATGGGGGAACTATGGTTCATAGGTTCATAGGTTCATACTAGGCTATCTGCCCTAGGGCATTTATAAGCCTAGCCAGAATGTGTTTGGCTTTCACCACCCATTTTAAATTTATTTTGCTATGCCCTTTTTCGAGGTTAGTATACTGTGCCTCTGTCTAACAGTGACACAGAAGTGATACCCGGGGTAAACCTATGATCTCCCATCCACTCATCAAGATTCCTCTTGAAGAGAGTCAATGAGGGACTCTGCCTAACCTGGACTGGCATTTTATTCCAGAGTGAAGGGAGCCTCTGGGTTATGAATCTGTCCCTCCAGCATGTCCTATTTATTTCAGTGCTGAGGTTCAAGTCTCGAGCACGTAGCTCGATGGGATTTGGATTTTCTGAGGTGCAGCATGTCCATTAATTCTGGGTTGGACATGGCTTTATACGTCAGGCACAGATCGCCTCTGAACAGGAGGTATGCCACTGAGTAGAGCTGGAGTTTCTTTAACCGGGCAGCATATAGCATCTGTTTGAGCCCTTTGATCCTCTTGGTGAGGTACTTTTGGGGTCTTTCCAGTTGTTGCAGGTGTCTGGTAAGGTACATCCCAAAAGGGGCATTGTACTCAATTATGGGCCTGATGAGGGATGAGTAAAGAGGCACGATGACATCCCCTGATCTAGATGTGAATCCCTTCATGATTAGGTGGGCTATATAAAAGATTTTTCTAACCACTTTGGCCATGTAGTTGTCAAATGAGAGATTGCTATCAACTTGGTTCTCCAGGTCCCTAATTACTTCTTTTGTACTTAATGGATTACCACCTATGTGGTAATTTGTGAGCACTTTGTTTTTGCCAAAGGGGATGACTATACACTTTTTGGCATTTAGCTTGAGGCCATGGCTCTGGCACCAGTTGTCTGTTTCTATGAGGTCCTTTTGGAGGATGCTTGTGTCGGCTGGAGAGTCGATTATGGCACCCAGTTTGCAGTCATCTGTGAACTTGGTCAGCCACAGTCCTTCCGAGTTGGCCTGTACCTCCGAGAAATATATACCAAACAAGAGAGGTCCCAGGACTGAGCCTTGTGGGACACCACTTGTAACTGGTTTGGAGTCTGACATGGCTCCAGCAATTCTAACCATGTGGGTTCTGTCCTTGAGCCAGTTTGCAATCCATCTAGTGACATAGGGGTTTATATTTAAGCTGGTGAGCTTATCTATAATGCCTGAGTGGGGTATTGTATCGAAGGCTTTTGCGAGGTCCAGGTAGGCTGTGTGGACCACCTTCCCCTCGTCAATGGCATTGGTGACTGTTTCAAAGAAATCAACCAGGTTTAAGAGGCAGGATCTGCCCTTAACAAAGCCGACCTGGGTAGGATCCAGTGTCTGTAGGTCCCCAATATCTTTATTTATGAGGTCCATGATGATCCTTTCCATAGCTTTGCAGACCAAGCTAGTCAGGCTTATGGGGCGATAGTTTCCAGGATCCGTTGAGGCACCACCTTTATGGAGAGGGACCACTGTTGCTGTACACCACTCCATGGGCACATATCCTGTAGTAAGTCTGAGAATGAACAGTAGTTTTATGTTTGGGTTTAGCTCTTCTTGGAGTTCATGTAGGACACAGCCCGGCACACCGTCTGGTCCCATTGATGCTGTGTTTTTTGCTTTGGAGAGGGTGGCTCTTACCTGAGCATCTGAGATGTCAGGAGGGCAGCACTCTGCTGGGATAGATATTTGCACTTTTGGTGGGGAGGGGGGGAGAAGTTTGCGCTGAACCTGTCAGCTAGGATGTTGGCAATGTCTGTGGGTTTGGTGTATTTTTTGTCATTTTGGACTAATTCTGAGCATATCTGGGAATTACCACCCAGGTTCCTAACATAACTAAAGAAAGCCTTGTGATTATCCTTAGTGTCCTGTGCAATTTTTCTCTTGAAGCTGGCCTAAGACAATTTTATGAGTGCCTGTAGTTTTTTGCTAATACTGATCAGTGATGCCTTCCCTTTTTGGGATTTTGCTCTATCATTTAGTAGCTTCCTCCTTCTATTGTATAGTTTGTTTATGGCTGGGGTCCACCAGACAGTCTGCCTTTGGAGGATTGGGTGTTGGTTTTATTTGGGATCGCATGATCCATGCATTCCTGAAGGTGTTCATAGAATGCGTTTATAAAGGATTCTGCAGTCTGGGCCGTATTTTCCACAGGTCCGGGGGCTTTGAAGGATTCCACCTCGGTTTTGAAGAGTGTGAAATTTGCTTTAGAGAAGTTTTTCACTGTGGTTTTCTGGGCAGGGGGTGGGGTCTGGATGTGAATATCCAGTAAGATTAGTTTATGGTCTGATCTTACCAGTGAGGGATACACTTCTGGTCTGGAGCATAGAGTCCCCATGTTGGTGATGATCAGGTCCAGTATGTTTTCCCCTCTTGTGGGAGTGGTAACAAGTTGTTCCATAGCATTTGAGTTTATAAATTCTAGGAACTTTTGGGCTAGGGTGTTGGAGCTAGAGTAATGCTCCCAGTCTATGTTTGGGTAGTTGAAGTCGCCCAATATAATGGCGTTTGGAGAGACCTTCATATTTTGCAGTGTTCCCAGGAAGGCTGAGTGGGGTTCCTGGGTTTGGGAGGGTGGTCTGTAGCAGGATCTAAACTGGAAGGCAGTTTTACCCAATGTTAGTTGCACATGGATAGTCTCTGATGCTTTGTGCTTTGCAACCAACCTGGAGGTGTGGGTATGTTTGATGAATATCAATACTCCCCCTCCTTTTGTGGTTCGGTCCAAGTTTTGTGGCCAAAAAGCATGGTATGAGGTATAACCTGGTAGTGCTGGGGTGCTCTTGGGAGCCCTGAACCAGGTTTCTGTTACTGCACAGATATCGATGTTCTCCATGCTAGGGAGAGTTTTGAGTGTGTGCATCTTGAAGTTTAGACTTCTGGCGTTGAGTAGCATTACTCTTAGTTTCTTATCCCTTGTGATACCTATGGAGGTGGGTTTGTCTTTTGAGCCTTGCCTAAAAAAGGCACTATGGGGGTAGCAAGAGCCTTTTCCAATATCCGAAAGCCCAGGTTGATAGATGCAAGCCATCCCTAGCGACGCATCGTGGCTTGTCGAGCATATCATCCCAAGCTGACAGGCATTGGATCCCATTTGAATGACACCAGTACTTAAGCCAATTGTTGAAATTGATCATCTTGTCTTCATGTTGTGGCATCATTCTTGGTGAGGGTAAGATGCTACTCAAGGTCAGGGTCATACCGGCCTGGGCTACATGCTCAGAGAGCTCCTCTATGTCTCTTTTCATGTAGTCCAGGGAGGTACGTCTCAGGTCATTCACACCAGAATGGACAATGACTGAGTGATATTTGTACTTGCCTTGGAGTGACCTGAGTGCTTGTGTTATGTGGCGGATCCTAGTGCCCGACAAGCTGCTCACCATGACCCTCTCCTTGTTCAGCCTGGTGAGCGGGACGTCAGTGTGCCTGACGATAGACTCACCTATTACAAGTGTATCAGGTGTGTTGTTTAGTCTTAAGGGCTGTGACTGTTCAGCACACTGGCTTTGCGAGATATGTGTTGCACATGTTTTGTTTTGGGGTAGCGGTTGCTTGGGTGTCTGTTTTGGAGGTCTCTGCTGCTTAGGCAGATCTTTATTTAGAGCCTCCGAGTATGTTTTTGTGTGATTATGTGTTTGGTTTGCTGTCGTGGTAGGTCTATGTGAGACTGGAATTGTAGTGAGTGTGGTTTCCTTCTCCTCCTGACTGGTTATGCCAGTTCTGAGCTGAGAGAGCTTAGCCTCCAGTTTGGCTATATGGTTGCATCTCTGACATGTGTTGGAATTTGTTGGGAGGAGGAAAGGGTTGTCTGTGTACATGAGACAGTTGTAACATTGCCTCAAGATTCCCAGATTCACCAGCTGGACCGGAGAGGAGATTGACAACTGACCTTTGGACATGCTAGAATAATACTGGGAATTCCTTTATAATTGAAAACAAGGGCCAGTGGGGAGTGAGGGTATAGTGCTTTTAATTTTTAGTGCTGACTTATATAATTGTTTTAGTGAGCAAGTGCCAGGTAACTTAAGTGCAATGTGTTACAGGTAACTTAAATGCAAAAACGACAAACAGTAACTTTCTTTCAAGTGAAACAAGGAAATAAGTACAGTAAGCAATGCAGATATCACTAGTGAACCACAGAAGTGCTAAGAAGCCATGTATTAGGTGGAATTAGCGTTCCAGGGAAATAACAAGCAAACAAACAACAAGCATATAAACAAATCTAGATTCAGCAGGCCTGGATCTAGTCTATGCTACAGCAAACAAGGTGTACCAATTTCAGTAAGATACAGTTCAAATATTCAGGCACTATAAACCTTTAACCAGAAATTCCCAGCTCAGAAGGGCAGAGTCCAGCCTCTTCTCCCACAAGAGTGCAGACCACGAACCTTCTTAATGTAAAATAACTGGCCTGAAGCCCAAGTGCTTAAACCAAAACTAATACACTTTAAGAATAACAGACACTGGGCTCTCAATCAGCAGTTCCTAACTTAGAAGGATGAAAGCTACCTGTCCTGCCACCACAGTGCATGCCACAAACCTTCCTAGTGTAAAACAACTGGTCTGAAGCCCAAGTGCTTAATCCAAAACACTTAGAATGATAGCTACACTTTAATCAAGTTACTACCAAGCAGTAATAAATACACTTGAATACTTTAGAGAATGCCTGGATTAGTGCTCAAGTTACACAAACAAAGCTAGATCCAGCAGGCCAGAATCCAGTCTATGGCACAGCAAACAAGGCACACCAACTTCAGTAAGAAGCAGTTCAGATATGCATGCACTATAAGCCTTTAACCTGAAATTCCCAGCTCAGAAGGGCAGAGTCCAGCCTCTCCTCCCACAAGAGTGCAGACCACGAACCCTCTTAATGTAAAATAACTGGCCTGAAAGCCCAAGTGCTTAAACCAGAATTAAGACACTTTTAGAATAACAGACACTGAGCCCTCAATCATCAGTTCTCAACCTAGAAGGATGTAAGCTACCTGTTCTGTCACTACCGTGCAGACCACAAACCCTCTCAGTGCAAAACAACTGGTCCGAAGCCCAAGTGTTTAAACCAAAAGGCTTAGAATGAGTTACACCAAGCAGTAATAAATACAACTGAGTACTTTTAAGATGATGCAAAAGTAAAATAAAGTAGGTAGAAACACAAGTACAGTAAAAGCAGATGATTTTTTTTTTCTGAACAAGTGCTGAGATCAAAGAAACAGATTTGAGTGCTGAAACTAGAAATCTGGCTAGTTATAAGAAAAAACTAAGCTAGAAGGCTTCCCTCCAACACAGAAGGGCTTGGGGGCTCAGAAGCCTACAAATAGTCTATACCACTTAATAGGAAAGGCAGGAAACAAGCTTATTTTTTTTTTCTGTTTCCCAGATGCTCTCTTTGTACACAGTAGGAGTGCCTGAAATCAGAATATGATCTCACTGCACTCAGTTGAGTGAGCAAATGAGATGGGCCCAGAAGAAGTATCCAAACACAAATTTACAAGAGGGGCGGACAGTTTCAAGGCCACTAAGATTAACACCAAAACAAAAAAAGGGAAGGTGGTTGGGACTAACTGATGAGCAAAGTCAAAACTTCCAGTTCAGTTAATATTCCTGCAACACAGTTAAAATCAATTTAAATACTCTATTTTTTTTTTAAGTGCAGATAAAGGTACTTAAATTCTCTTATACGTCCAGTTGAATACAGCTAGTTCTTAGCTGGCTAAAGCTGAGGTTTTTAAGCAGAAAATATTTCACACTGTACCACTTAAATAGGCAAGGACAGGAAATCAAAGAATGTGGCTACCCCCACACCTGTAATTACTAGCAAATAATAAAATTCATCAAACACTGACTAACTTCCAGTTCAGTTAATATTCCTGAAACACAGTTAAAATCAATTTAAATACTGTATTTTTTGAAAACAAAAGTGCAGATAAAGGTACTTAAATTCTCTTATACTTCCAGTTGAATACAGTTAATTCTTAGCTGGCCAAAGCTGAGTTTTTTAAGCAGAAAATATTTCACACTGTACCACTTAAATAGGCAAGGACAGGAAATCAAAGAATGTGGCTACCCCCACACCTGTAATTTCTAGCAAATAATAAAATTCAGCAAACACTGACTAACTTCCAGTTCAGGTAATATTCCTGCAACACAGTTAAAATCAATTTAAATACTGTATTTTTGGAAAAAAAAAGTGCAGATAAAGGTACTTAAATTCTCTTATACGTCCAGTTGAGTACAGATAGTTCTTAGCCGACCAAAGCTGAGGTTTTTAAGCAGAAAATATTTCACACTGTGCCACTTAAATAGGCAAGGACAGGAAATCAAAGAATGTGGCTACCCCCACACCTGTAATTACTAGCAAATAATAACATTCAGCAAACACTGACTACCTTCCAGTTCAGTTAATATTCCTGCAACACAGTTAAAATCAATTTAAATACTGTATTTTTGGGGGAAAAAAGTGCAGATAAAGGTACTTAAATTCTCTTATACGTCCAGTTGAATACAAATACAGCAACTGAGGTTTTTAAGCAGAAAATATTTCACACTGTACCACTTAAACAGGCAAGGACAGGAAATCAAAGAATGTGGCTACCCCCACACCTGTAATTTCTAGCAAATAATAAAATTCAGCAAACACTGACTAACTTCCAGTTCAGGTAATATTCCTGCAACACAGTTAAAATCAATTTAAATACTGTATTTTTGGAAAAAAAAAGTGCAGATAAAGGTACTTAAATTCTCTTATACGTCCAGTTGAGTACAGATAGTTCTTAGCCGACCAAAGCTGAGGTTTTTAAGCAGAAAATATTTCACACTGTGCCACTTAAATAGGCAAGAACAGGAAATCAAAGAATGTGGCTACCCCCACACCTGTAATTACTAGCAAATAATAACATTCAGCAAACACTGACTACCTTC